>NC_091162.1:50137-210137 GCF_040958095.1 Procambarus clarkii | reverse complement strand
AAAAAGCTAACAGAGACAATGGGACAATGAGACAATGAGACAATGAGACAGCTGGTCAGGTGTCAGGTGCCGACCGAGTGACCCGCCCGCACCATCTCGGATCCTCCCTGCCCGCCTGCCTGCCTGCCTGCCTGCCTGCCTGCCTGCCTGCCTGCCTGCCTGCCTGCCTGCCTGCCTGCCTGCCTGCCTGCCTGCCTGCCTCCCAGTCAGTCTCTCCCCTCCATGCTTACCCGCCTCCCAGTCTCTCCCTCCCTCCCTCCTTCCCTGCCTCCCACATCCTTTGTAGATGACACTGTGGTGTTTGTGTGTTACTGAGGAAGTCTTGGTTGTAGGGTTGATGTAAAGTCATTGCTTGGTTACTGACTTTAATACTTAATATGATTACATGACTAGTAGCTACCAAGCTTGGCTGGCGTCCTGTACGCTCTCCTGTTTACCTTCCTCTCTCTCTGGCGTCTCAGCCGCCGCACATAGAAAACGGATGGTACCATTTTCTGTGAACATGACATCCCTCCTTTTCTTTAAAAAGAATGAATACAGGATGTCTACCATGCTTGTAGCACAAAGCAAAGTTATTGACACAAAGTAAGTTATTACCATATCAAGAGATACTGCATACATTTAACATTAATTAAGCACACAAAGAATTTAAACAACTTAATCTTTTCCACAAAGGATTTCAATGTTAAAAATACATATGCAATGTTAAACAAACATGAAAGAAACTGTAATACAAAGTTACAAAATATTGAATGAGATATCTGCATTATTCAAACAATATTAAATTTAGTTCAGCATGACAAGTAAATACTTTTCATTACATAGGAACACAATTAATCATCAAATCGTGTAGGGCGTTTAACATGACGTTTAGGACGAGAGTCCTTAAATGCAATAACATCCCTTGATGAATTGTTTGTCGGGTTATAACTATTTTTTTTCTTTTTCTTTTGCACGACTTTGCACTTCATCATTTTCTACACTAGTTGGAATCACTTTGAAATAAGCCATATTACGTGTTATACTATGATCTCTATTACTAGCTGTTACCATAGCTCCTTTTACACTAATCACTTTATATGGTTTTGTATCATACGGCATATCTAACTTTCCCTCTTTTTTCTTTTTAACGAGAACAGTGTCACCAACCTTTATGAACTGTTCCTTTGCACGTTGATCATGAGCAATTTTCATTTTGCCCTTGGCTAGTGCATCCTTCTGAGCGAGACGTTTATCCGTTACCTCGGCTGGCATGACGGGTAGTGCGATTCTCATAGGACGTCCAAATAAAAGTTCACCAGGTGACTTGCCCAGTGTTCCATGCGGTGTTGCACGGTAGTTCCTGAGAAAAGCATACATAGCTTGTTTCCAGGATCGTCCTTCGGCATGAGCACAGCGTACCGCTTTCATGAGAGGTTGCATGAATCTCTCAACTTCTCCATTTGCTTGAGGATGTAGTGGCATCACACGGCGGTGTTTGAATCCAATATGCTCAGCAAAGTTGACGAAGTCTTGTCCATTGAATGGCGGTCCATTGTCTGTCTTGACAATTTCGGGAATGCCAAAGTTTGAAAAGATCTTGTCGAGTTTCGGGATGACAGCCTTTGCAGATGTGGAAGTGATGATTTCTACTTCTGGATAACGTGAGTGATCATCAATGACTACCATCAAGTACTCTCCAGTTGGTAGTGGTCCGCAGAAGTCCATCGATACTTCCGTCCATGGTGCAGCATGTAGTGGTGAAGGTTGTAGAGGTGTTGGTCTTGAAGTATCCACTGCAGCTTGGCAAGGGACACAGGCATCATGCATATCCTTTGCTTGACGATCAATGCCAGGAAACCACACCTTTTCTCGTAGCAGCTGTTTGGTCCTAACAAGACCTTGGTGTCCTTGATGTGCAAGCTTCAGAGCACGTTGCTGGAGAACAGCTGGAATAACGATACGAGTACCTCGCAGCACAGTGTCGCGTTGTTGCGTAACACTTAATTCTGTCTGGATGCGTTCAAGTGCTTTGAATGCATCTTGGTCAACTCCTGAGGGTGGGATGCGTGGAAACTTTTTCTTAGTCAATGCATCCACTGTTGCTTGCAGAGTTGGGTCCTCTAGGGTTGCAGTACGGATTTCATCAAGAGTAAGAGCCTTAGGGACTGCATCACAGGTTACAGAGTGTACATATTCCTCGGCAACTTGCTGATGCTTGGTGATGGTGAAACTGTTGGCAGGATGTCGACTGATGTAATCAGCGGGATTGCCTGCACCCGGCTTGTATTTCACCGTAAAGTTGTATGGTTGCAGACGAAGAGCCCATCTCTCAATGCGAGCTGGTGGTTTGGACTTTGGATTATTGAAGATGGTCTCCAACGGTTTGTGGTCAGTGACCATCGTGGTGAAGGGTGCACCAAGCAGATACACATTGAAGTGTTCACAGCCCCATACAAGAGCAAGAGCTTCCTTCTCTGTCTGACTGTATCGTTGCTCAACATCTGTGAGAGAACGGCTGGCGTAGGCAATTACTACTCTGGAATCTGGTTGACCAGGTTTGTGTTGGGCTAAAACAGCACCTAATCCAACAGGACTAGCATCCACCGTTAACTCAGTGTCCATTGATGGATCAAAGTATGCAGCAGTCGCATTCTCTACTAGTGCATCTCTCACATCATCAAATGCATTTTGCTCGATATCGCTCCAGTACCATGATGCGTTTTTCTTCAGGAGCTCACGTAGAGGCTTTGTAATGGTAGCAAAATCTGGAATGAAGCGAGAACAGTAGTTTGCCATTCCCAGAAAACTATGTACTTCAGTGGACGTTGAAGGAGGTGCAGCATTCTTGATATCTGCAACTTTCTTAGGATCTGGAGACAGACCTTTGTCACTAAGTACATGTCCAAAGAATTCAATTTTATGTTGATTGAACTCACACTTTGCTCGGCTTAACGTCAGATTCTTTTCTCGTAAGCGTTGCAATGTTGCACGAAGAGCTTTGTCGTGTTCAGCTTGGGTACGGCCATAAACAATGATGTCATCAGACATGTTGTCAGCATTAGGTATGTCTTGCAATACCTGGCTGATGATGTGCTGGAATACCTCGGCAGCACTGTTGATACCAAAACTCAGGCGCTTGTACCTATACAGACCTCGATGTGTCGTAAACGTTGTGATGAAGCGACTCTCATCATCAAGTTCAAGCTGATGATAGCCCTTGTTTAAATCTAACTTGCTGAATATAGTTGCACCATTCAAGCGGTAGATCATATCGTCTACAGTCGGTGTAGGATGGCGTTCACGCATTATTGCCTTGTTGGGAACACGCATGTCCACACAAATGCGTATCTCATCTGGATTCTTCGGCTTTGGTGGAGTGACAATTGGGCTTACCCATGGTGTTGGGCCTGTTACTGGTTCAATGATATCTAGCTCCATCAGCCTATCCAGTTCGGCATCGACTTTCTTGCGAGTATGGAATGGTTGTCGGCGATGTGGTTGGGCAACTGGAATTACATCTGGGTTGATATGCAGATGTACTTTGCTATCAGTATAACAACCTATGGATTTAAATCGATCAGAAAATTCAGCAACAATAGCATCAACATTGTTTGCAGATTCCACTGCTACAGCATTAGAAAGCTGAAGTAGCCCCAATTTGGTTGAAGTCTTGTAACTGAGTAAAGACTCCTTTGCATTCCTAACAACATGGAATGTAGTAATGAGCATTGCATTCTTTGACTTAATCTCTGCAGTTAAAGTTCCAATCACTGGCAAGGCTAACTTCGAAGCATAGGCAGTGGCTTTACCATTGTATTTTTCTAGCTTTGGGAACTGTTTTCTAAATTTTTCATAGTGGCACTCAGCAATGGTATCAATGTTTGATCCAGTGTCAATGAGAACTTTGAGACAAATACCAGCAATGTATACACATGTCTCTGGGTTGTTTGGAAGATCATTCCATTCTGTGATTGATTGTACTCCATAAGTATAATCACATTCACTGTCATCTGAGACTGGTTGTAATGAAATGTTGTCTTGTATATTATTAACATTCTGGATATGAGGTGCAATATTGTGTTTACCACCTCGACTCCTATGACCTGATCCTCGTACAGTGCTTTTATTCATTGACTGTGGTTTCTTTAGTGCGGAACGACACATAGCACCAAAATGACCTAGTTTTCCACACTCATAGCACTTCTTACCTTGAGCAGGACAAACATTATCTTGGTGTGGGTAGTCTCCTCCACAATTGTAACATTTATTGTTGACACCCTCTGATGTGGGTCGTTGTGACTGCTTGAGCCTTGTTCCTTGACCCCAGTTGTGACGTGGTTCTCGGCTAAATTTACTGTTAGGTTTGCCATGATATCTTCTTTGATCACGGTGTCCTCCCTGAACCTTACATACCTCATCACTGTTAGTAACAGTGGCAGAACCGTTATTAGCACTGCACTCCATGACACGAGCATCACGTGCAGCATCTTCCATTCGACGAGCCATATCCAGTATCTTGGTAAGAGAACTGTCATCATCAACAAGTTCTAGAGCTCTTCGACGGAGACGTGTAGATGTGCATGATTCAATTATTTGCTGTTTGATTTCTTTGTCAACATCAGCAAACTCACAATGGGCTGCTAAACCCTGCAGACGTGTGTGGTATTGATCCACAGTTTCATTAGAGAGTTGTTTTGCTCTCCTGAAATGCATAATTTCCATTGCAGTATTTTGCCTTGGTTTGAAATGCTCTGTTAGTTTGGCTTTGGCAGTGTCATAATCTTTGGCACCACCAGTGTCTTTCAGTGTGTCAAAGATGTCACAAACTCTATCACCTGCATAATGAAGTAGAAAGGCACGCTTTCTTTCAGCACTTTTGATGTCAGAAACTATCAACAAATTTTCAAACCTTTTAAGCCATTTGACCCACCTCTGTGACAGGTTTGTCTGGTCACAGTCAGGATCAAATGCAGGAAACTGAGGTATATTTGCCATTTTTACTGAATAAATGTAACTTATCACTTAAATGTTCCTCAGAATATTAAACACTTACTGCACTGTATATGTTAGTCAAGAATTCACTGTAATTACTTTAATTTTGCAAAGCACACAAGCATTTTAATGCAAAAGTTCACAACAGTGCACAATATAGCAGCAACTGACTTCTTACCTAGCCCTTGTGTACATGTGTTGTTCCTACTCACAGCAGCAGCACAGCAGTTGGCACAGCAGCAGTTGGTACAGCAGCAGTTGGTACAGCAGCAGTTGGTACAGCAGCAGTTGGTACAGCAGCAGTTGGTGCAGCAGTTGGTACAGCAGTCGGTACAGTGTGATGAATTTTGTAGCACGAAGCGTCGTTTCGTAACCAAAACATCAGGTTTTGTACACATCAAAGCGTCGTTTCGTACACAACGTCGGCAGATTCCTCAGTACAGTTTCTTCAGCACAGCTTGGGTAGCACACAGCATTGGTTAGCACACAGCATCGTTTAGCACACAGCATTGGTTAGCACACAGCATCGGTTAGCATACAGCATCGGGTATGGCGCTCACAGCTTCTCTTCCTCCTCCAGGCAGCATGCTTCTCCCTTGTGTTTGAAACTGAACAAATACCTGCGTTCACAGTTCATCCTCGTCGCCAATGTGGTGTTTGTGTGTTACTGAGGAAGTCTTGGTTGTAGGGTTGATGTAAAGTCATTGCTTGGTTACTGACTTTAATACTTAATATGATTACATGACTAGTAGCTACCAAGCTTGGCTGGCGTCCTGTACGCTCTCCTGTTTACCTTCCTCTCTCTCTGGCGTCTCAGCCGCCGCACATAGAAAACGGATGGTACCATTTTCTGTGAACATGACAGACACAACATTGATAAACGCTGGGCATTGTGGGTATAAAAGGGGGGTTCACATCCTGCCCACTTCATTATATATCCAATACGGCCTCTTGCCCACACCCCTCCCTCTGCTTCTGTGTCAAGTAGGTCCTACTCAGGGCTCACTGTATCCTGTGAAATGTAAAAAAATTTATACGACCAGATTCACCATAACATTAATTTTTATTCATTTTAATTTTATTCATTTTAATATTTCTTTCCTGTTGCAGAAGATGAATGCTGTCATACAATAATACGAGATTGCACAATGCCACGCAAGTCGAAGAAAAAACTAAAACAAGCGCAAGCGGCATATGCTCGCCATATTTATCAACAACAGAAATCTGCTTCAGCTCAAGAGCTGAGACAAGACCCAGATTACAGTGAGTGGCAAGAAATTAATTATAAAATCAAATCACAAGAGACAGTGCTAATAACAGATAGGAAGCTTGAGAAGTACCTTGATTCTAATTATGTGTGTGATTGTTTACATGATAAACTATATCATACAGTCAAGATATCTGATCAACATGATAAATGTACAGTAACAAAAAACTGTAGTCATTGTAAACTTACAGTTACACAAACATTGACTGAAAATTACGAACATAATGATGTTGTAGGTACTTCCAGTGGTTTGAAAAGACGTAAAGATACCGAGAGCAGTGCCACAAAACGATTGAAATTATTTAGACAGGATACAGAAGAAAACAGTGAAGAAGTAACAGCACGTGAGACAGTGCTAATGGTGACAGATAAGGAACTTGAAAAGTACTTAGAAAATAATTATGTAAAATTATGCCATTATTGCTCGCATAATACACTACGTCATATAGTCAGGGTTGATGAACATGATGTGCAAGTGATGGAAAGCTGTAGCATATGTAATCATACAGTTTTACGAGAGTTGATGGGAAATTACGAGATTCTGAAGACATTAGTGTACTTCAACATGCTAAATGGCCAAGGATACATGTTCTACAAGAGTATGTGTGCCATAAATGGAATGGAATTTGTGTCACCACTGGTGTATAGAAGGTGTGAAAATCATATAAGAAATGTAATTAATATGAGATGGCAAGAAGTGCAAGAAAACACTCGCCGTATAATATTTGACCAATATAAAAAACAGTTAAATATAGACCCCATTGATGGCTTCCTTAACATTGATGTGTCCTTTAGCGGATCTAGGAGCCCTTATTCACAAATTAGCACTGCTTTCCTAGTGGAAATGTTAACAGGCATGGTTGTGGACTTCAATGTGTTCTGTAAAAAAACCTGCATTCAGTGCCAAATGCTCAAGCGTAGGAAACGGAATTCGGAAATAAACGAGGCTCAGTTTGATGATGAGATGGATAAACATCTACCACATTGTGATAAAAACTATTACAGCAGGCCAAAAAATATGGAAGAGGATGCTGCATTGTTGATGTGGGGTCGATCACAAAACATCAAACTCAGGTATACAACTTTGGTGGATAACAGTAACTCCTCCTCTACCTACAATAAAGTTTGTGGAATGAACTATGGTGCTGGACCATATGGAGACGTTAAGGTGGAAAAGACTGAGTGTGAAAATTACTTAGTCGAGAGACTTGTTACACAGATCATCCATTTGGAGTCAAAAGGGGAGGCCGAAGGTAATGGAAAGCTAAGTTACGAGACCTTTGGGAAGTTGATGGTTCACTTCAAACGAGCCATCAGGGACAACATCAACACAGACTGGAGAAAAATGAGGAAGGCCTGCCTATCCGGACTGTTCCATGAAACGTCCACAGATGAAAATCCATTACACCATTTCTGTCCTGAAGGCAAAAATTCTTGGTGTTTTTACCAACACGATCTTGCAAATAAAAAGATCCCACGAACACACAAGACCATGAATATCCCACAATCGAATGAGGACGAATTTGAAATCCAAAAGATCTACTTCAAGTTCTACGATGATCTTATCTCGGAGGAAAACATGAAAAAGTGTCTGAAGGGAAAGCCAAATGAGTCTCTACACAACCGAGTTTGGAATAGCGTCCCCAAAGACAGATCTGTAAGTCGTTCAATGGTTGAGTTCAGCATGGCAGTGACGGCCATCAACCACAATGCCGAGTCTCTGGGCAGTCTTACTGGTATACCTCAGCATGATATTACTATCTTGATGATGATGTCACCTTGAGGAACTATATTTCGGACCAATTATAAAATAGTTAGTATAAAATTAGTTGAATAATAAAAGTTTTGTATTTTTTGTCTTCCTTTTTACTATACAACTAGTTAAAAAAATATTGGTTGATATTGAACAACTTTTCTGAAACAGAGGTATGCCCTAATATGTCCCCACTACAATGCAACCTTCGTTAGTAGGCTGAGAAGTGCGTTCTGGCTACTAGACATGAAAACGTGACTTATTATGTAAATCGGGCCTTGTATAGTGGACTGAAAAGTGAGCTCTGGCTACTAGGTACGACATATAATATATAATATATATATATATATATATATATATATATATATATATATATATATATATATATATATATATATATATATATATATATATATATATATATATATATATATATTAGTATATTTTGGTAGCAGTCTTTCTTGTAGACATATATTATTAAATATGACCGAAAAAGTAAGATTAATAATTCTAACACGAATTTTCTCAATCTTTCGTACATTACGCTTCACTGTTGGAGGTAAATCAAAAATCACTTCTCCAAAATTCATTTTTATTTTTAGTCTGACGCGACACGGGCGCGTTTCGTAAAACTTATTACATTTTCAAAGACTTCACAAATACACAACTGATTAGAACTTGCGTTTCCCTGATTTTATATCTACATTTGAGTGAGGTGGGAAGGGTGATGTGGCATTACATTTGAGTGAGGTGGGAAGGGTGATGTGGCATTAACACAAGACAGAACACTAGGGGATATTAATAGGGTATTAAAAGTATCAACACAAGACAGAACAGAAACAATGGGTATTGAATAGAAGTGTTTGTAGAAAGCCTATTGGTCCATATTTCTTGATGCTTCTATATTGGAGCGGAGTCTTGAGGTGGGTAGAATATAGTTGTGCAATAATTGGCTGTTGATTGCTGGTGTTGACTTCTTGATGTGTAGTGCCTCGCAAACGTCAAGCCGTCTGCTATCGCTGTATCTATCGATGATTTCTGTGTTGTTTACTAGGATTTCTCTGGCGATGGTTTGGTTATGGGAAGAGATTATATGTTCCTTAATGGAGCCCTGTTGTTTATGCATCGTTAAACGCCTAGAAAGAGATGTTGTTGTCTTGCCTATATACTGGGTTTTTTGGAGCTTACAGTCCCCAAGTGGGCATTTGAAGGCATAGACGACGTTAGTCTCTTTTAAAGCGTTCTGTTTTGTGTCTGGAGAGTTTCTCATGAGTAGGCTGGCCGTTTTTCTGGTTTTATAGTAAATCGTCAGTTGTATCCTCTGATTTTTGTCTGTAGGGATAACGTTTCTATTAACAATATCTTTCAGCACCCTTTCCTCTGTTTTATGAGCTGTGGAAAAGAAGTTCCTGTAAAATAGTCTAATAGGGGGTATAGGTGTTGTGTTAGTTGTCTCTTCGGAGGTTGCATGGCTTTTCACTTTCCTTCTTATGATGTCTTCGATGAAACCATTGGAGAAGCCGTTATTGACTAGGACCTGCCTTACCCTACAGAGTTCTTCGTCGACTTGCTTCCATTCTGAGCTGTGGCTGAGAGCACGGTCGACGTATGCGTTAACAACACTCCTCTTGTACCTGTCAGGGCAGTCGCTGTTGGCATTTAGGCACATTCCTATGTTTGTTTCCTTTGTGTAGACTGCAGTGTGGAAACCTCCGCCCTTTTCCATGACTGTTACATCTAGAAAAGGCAGCTTCCCATCCTTTTCCGTCTCGTAAGTGAAACGCAGCACGGAACTCTGCTCAAATGCCTCCTTCAGCTCCTGCAGATGTCTGACATCAGGTACCTGTGTAAAAATGTCGTCAACATACCTGCAGTATATGGCCGGTTTCAAGTTCATGTCGACTAAGACTTTTTGCTCGATGGTACCCATGTAGAAGTTTGCAAACAGGACACCTAGGGGAGAACCCATGGCGACCCCATCTACTTGCTTATACATGTGCCCATCCGGGCTCAAGAAGGGTGCCTCTTTAGTACAAGCTTGGAGTAATTTCCTCAGAATACTTTCTGGCATGTCAAGAGGAGTACAGGCTGGATCACGATACACTCTGTCGGCTATCATTCCGATTGTCTCGTCCACAGGTACGTTGGTAAACAGCGATTCTACGTCCAACGAGGCTCTTATCCCTGTGGCCCGTGCGCCCCGCAGTAAGTCCACAAATTCCTTTGGAGACTTCAGGCTGAAGGCGCAAGGAACATAAGGAGTCAGCAGGCCGTTGAGTCGCTTCGCCAGTCTGTACGTGGGTGTGGGTATCTGGCTAATGATTGGCCGAAGTGGGTTTCCAGGCTTGTGCGTCTTGACATTTCCATACGCATATCCAGGTTTATATTCCCCAATGATCTTTGGCAGGTGGAGTCCGGATTTCTTGGCGTTCACAGTTTCGATCAGTTTGTTGACCTTTGCTTTTAATTCGGCTGTAGTGTCCTTCGTTACCCTTTGGAACTTAGTTTGGTCAGAGAGTATGATGTTCATTTTCGCCAGATATTCGTCTTTTTTAAGAATGACATATATTGGCGACTTGTCACCTCTCCTGACAACTATCTCCTTGTTCTCACGAAGGCTTTTAGCTGCCGCTTTAAGCTCGGGGGACAGTATGGTGCTTCTGTAGTTGCCTCGATTCTTTCCTCCTTCTGCAATAAGTTCTGCTTGTAAGGTATCTTTGGTAGTGACCTTCTTTTGTGTCTCGAGGTCGAATATGTCGTCCAACAGAATTTCCAACTCTACTTTCCGGGCCATTTCACTCGGTCTGGACATAACATGACAGTTTATGCCCAGATTTAGGAGAGTGACTTGGTCCTCAGTGAGGTTAATTCCTGCAAGGTTCAGGAAGCCATCTCTTGGTCGTGGAATTGCCATAGGTCCTCCATATAATGTTGTTAGTTTCTTGATAATCCTTGTTTCAGTGCTGAGGTGATGTTGGTCTGTGAGGATGTCGAGGTGTTGTTCAATGCGGGTACGGATACTATGGTCGATGTTGCTATTTCTCCACTCGTTTGTAGCATGAAGTAGTTGCGTTTTGTTGTCTTTGATTTCATTCTCTGCCTTGAATATCTGATCACGAATCAGATCCTGGCGATATTTTAACGTGAAGGCTTGATTCCTTGCTGCTGGGTCGTGCACTTTAACATTAGTATATTTTGGTAGCAGTCTTTCCTGTAGACATATATTATTAAATATGACCGAAAAAGTAAGATTAATAATTCTAACACGAATTTTCTCAATCTTTCGTACATTACGCTTCACTGTTGGAGGTAAATCAAAAATCACTTCTCCAAAATTCATTTTTATTTTTAGTCTGACGCGACACGGGCGCGTTTCGTAAAACTTATTACATTTTCAAAGACTTCACAAATACACAACTGATTAGAACTTGCGTTTCCCTGATTTTATATCTACATTTGAGTGAGGTGGGAAGGGTGATGTGGCATTACACATCATAATATAATCACATTATATTATGTGACAACATTACACATCATATATATAAAGAACATATAATCTCTTCCCATAACCAAACCATCGCCAGAGAAATCCTAGTAAACAACACAGAAATCATCGATAGATACAGCGATAGCAGACGGCTTGACGTTTGCGAGGCACTACACATCAAGAAGTCAACACCAGCAATCAACAGCCAATTATTGCACAACTATATTCTACCCACCTCAAGACTCCGCTCCAATATAGAAGCATCAAGAAATATGGACCAATAGGCTTTCTACAAACACTTCTATTCAATACCCATTGTTTCTGTTCTGTCTTGTGTTGATACTTTTAATACCCTATTAATATCCCCTAGTGTTCTGTCTTGTGTTAATGCCACATCACCCTTCCCACCTCACTCAAATGTAATGCCACATCACCCTTCCCACCTCACTCAAATGTAGATATAAAATCAGGGAAACGCAAGTTCTAATCAGTTGTGTATTTGTGAAGTCTTTGAAAATGTAATAAGTTTTACGAAACGCGCCCGTGTCGCGTCAGACTAAAAATAAAAATGAATTTTGGAGAAGTGATTTTTGATTTACCTCCAACAGTGAAGCGTAATGTACGAAAGATTGAGAAAATTCGTGTTAGAATTATTAATCTTACTTTTTCGGTCATATTTAATAATATATATATATATATATATATATATATATATCATATATATATATATATATATATATATAATATATATATATATATATATATATTATATATATATATATATCATATATATATATATATCATATATATATATATATATATATATATATATATATATATATATATATATATATATATATATATATATATATATATATATATATATATATATCATGCTTAATAGGCTAAATAGATAGACATCATCGTCTACTAGTCTTAATATTCAAGAGCCCTGCAAACTTGGCCTACTGCGATGAGGGTCCTGTATAGTAGGCCAAGAAGTGAGTTCTGGCTATTAGGTACCACATATATATATATATATATATATAATGCTTAACTGTAATGTCAATCCCGACCTTAAAAGCTTCATTGAAGGTTGTAACAGAACTCAGGAGCACCACACCAGAAACAAATACCTTTTCGATATTCCAAAAGTGCGACTTAATCAAACTAGAAATGTTCTACAAATCAAGGGACCCAGAATGTGGAATGACCTTCCCAATCATGTTAAAGACTGTACCTCTCCCAACCAGTTTAAGATAAAAACTAAGCACTACCTAATTAACTCCTTGTTACCTACCTTACCCCTATAATGTCAACCCATGTCTGTTATTTTGAAACAATGCTGTTTGTCGACCAAATTGTATTTTTGCTGTTTTTCTGCCATGTTCCCCCCCTTTTTTTATTTTCATATTTTCTCAACACATTTTATACCTTAATCTCAATTAGTATTAAGTTTTAGTCTTTAGTGTTTTTCCTGCCCAAAACGCTTTGCGTAAAAGTGGCTGTAGGCTTTGTATGTACTAGCTCTATAAATTCATCAATATTTGTATCACACCTTGTATGTTTTGTGACGGTAATCTCTTTCAAGAGAGATTGAGCCTGCTCTTCCCTACCTAAAGTTACGTTTATTCTACAAGTATAAGATGCTACATTCAAGATACGTCCACCAGTAGCACAAAACGTTTTGACCAGGAGGCAAAACGTACCCTAAACCCCCAACTCCACACTCCCTCCACGCCGGCTCGTCATCAACCAGCCAACTACCCATCCCAGCCTGCCTGCTCCTGATTGGTGACTCGCCGACTGCACACCTGCACACTGCACCTCAGCGCCATCTACCTGAGTCGATGTCTGAGCTTGAACCAGCCATCAACTTCAGAATATTCTTTGTGCTCTAAGAGTTGACATCTCTCTCTCTGGCATACTATGCTCTCTGGCTATGTATACTAAGGGAGGCCTAAGCCATAGCCAATATTCTCAGCACCTGATTATTTTTCACTGTATATTTATAGTATTGTAGAGTAAACTTCATCCCTATCAATCATTTATGTTATATTGTTTTTTGACTTGTTTAATTGCACTGTTCATTGCCATGGGACTTGTCTTTATTTTTATTTATGTTTAAAGTATATTAAAGTTTCATTGTTCATACTTTGTGTTTTACGTGTTCCTCCCTCTTACTTACCACAAACAACAGGCAAGCAGTCTATCTTTTTTTTGTAAGTGTGACTAGGCATTGACACCTGCCATTGGAGGACTGCCGAACATCTACACTCCAACACTTTCCCGTCACATTTAATGGGGGCCTGTCCTAGGAGCTTCACTCAGGTACTAGTACAGAACATCAATTTGTGGTAAGCGTACTTGACTTTGCTACAGTTGCTTTTCAATATTTTCATTACTTTTCATATTTATATGGTGCCCTGTGTATTTTTTTTTTTTTTGAGATATATACAAGAGTTGTTACATTCTTGTACAGCCACTAGTATGCGTAGCGTTTCGGGCAGGTCCCTGGAATATGATCCCTTGCCGCGAAGAATCGTTTTTTCATCCAAGTACACATTTTACTGTTGCGTTAAACAGAGACTACAGTTAAGAATTTGCGCCCAGTAAATCCTCCCCGGCCAGGATACGAACCCATGACACAGCGCTTGCGGAACGCCAGGCGAGTGTCTTACCACTACACCATGGAGACTGCCAGGCATTGGCTAGGACTTGTCTTGTCTTTACTTTGTGCATTCCGAGAGTAGCCTGTCTATTGTGCATTCCGAGAGTAGCATATTGTGAGTGTGGGATAACTTTGGATTACGTGGTGACTGTAGGCCTCAGTCATTCTCTTAATTGGTCATCCCTCCCTCAGTGTTATTACTCGTGTATTCCACCTTTTGTCCCTAGGATATTTCTCACATTATCGGCAGATCATCATTGTGGTACCCTGGTACTATGGTTTGTCTTCGGGTCAAAGCACTCTATCTTCTGCAATCCGACCGAAGGAGGATACAGAGGGCCATAGTTCCTCTAGCACGGACTACGTTGCTGAGTTGGGACCTCAGCAGCAGTTCTCGTCACAAGTTGACACTCGCACCCCTACACGTCGGTCAGAGATGATGATATTTACTTAGGTAGGGAATTAGCTTTCTTTTTTCAGAGCACAAAGTTCGCTAATTCTGTAAGTATCATATTTCACTTAGTGGGAAAACCCTTGCTTATGTCCTATAGAGACTCGGCAAGGTATGCCTACATTCTTGGACTACCTTATTCACTTTTGGAGCAATTAAATGTTTCATTTGTTTTAGAAACTCAGTTTCATTTATTTAGTAGGATTTTCTTGCCCTTATTCTCTTACATTGAGTACCGGGTACAAGATTTCCTGCGATTTTGATTGACTAATCATTTACCATCCTAAAATTAACGTTAATTGTTAAAGATTAAAATTCCACAGGATAGTTACCAGTTGCCACGTTATCCTGTTTCTGACATTTACCATATCACAACTATATTCGTTGTACATTTATTTGCTATCTTTCACCATGTTTCGTCTCCAAGCTTTTTGTAACGATCCAGCAGGTGAAATAGGGACCTTATGTCGTGCCAAGAGGACTGAATTACAAGCTCTTGCCCACGAGTATCAACTAGAGGTTCCCCAAGGAGCCAACAAAAATGACTTGCACAACTTATTAATGGATCACCTCTTAGATGAAGGGACAATTGACTCTGAAACTCACGAAACTCATTCTATTGCAGGTAAAAATACTCTGGCAACTATGAAACTCAAACTCGAACTCGCAAAGCTCGAGAGGGAGCAACAGCAAGAAGCTCCCCACATGAGAAAAAGAGAGGCTGCCCTGGCGAAAGAAGCTCTACAAATGAGGAAAGAAGAAGCTGCAATCAGGAAAGAAGAACAAGAACGTGAGGCTGCCCTGGCAAAAGAAGCTCTCCAAATAAGGGAACACGAGGCAACCCTGGGGAAAGAAGCTCTGCAAATAAGGGAACGCGAGGCGACCTTGAGGAAAGAAGAGCAAGAACGTGAGATGGCCCTATTCAGAGAGCATGAGCGAGTACAGCTTGAAGCAAAACAACGCCACCTGGAGATACAACGTGAGCATGACAAACAGCAAGCGGATATGGCTATAGAATGTCGTCAGCGAGAACTCACGTTGGAAACTACACACCTCACTCAACGCCAACAAGCTACCGCTAGTCTTCCAGTAAGTTTCAATGTCTCCCATGCAAGTATGTTAATGCCACCATTCGTTGAGACAGAGATCGATGTATTTTTCACCACTTTTGAGACCCTAGCTAAAAAACTTAGCTGGCCTGCAGGTCAATGATCTACCCTTCTCAGAGTGCATCTCACAAGTAGAGCTGCAGTTACTCTCAGTATCTTAGCGTCTGAGAATGACTACCAAACCCTGAAGCAAGCAGTTTTGGACGCCTACCTTCTCTCCACCGAAAGCTACAGACGAAAATTCCGTGATCATCTAAAGGCAAGTACCACCACCTTTCTAGAATTTGCCAATACAAAGAAAAAATATTTCATGAAATGGCTGGAAGCAGCACATGTCTCTACATTTGCAGAACTCGTCAACCTCATGCTAGTTGAGGAATTCTTGAGACGTATTCCCCCTTCCGTTCGTTTATATCTAGCAGATAAAGAAGAAACCGACTACATCAAATGTGCGAAGTCGGCTGACACCTACAGCCTCATCCACCGGCTGACACCAGAACCACCTTCCAGTAAGAAGTCTTGATACAGTTACGATAAAGTGAGTACAGATCAAGCGAGCTCACAATTCTATTGTAAGTATTGTAAACTCTATGGACATACCATAGATAGATGTGGGAAAGCTCAATACAAAAGCAATGAATCTACTAAACCCAAACAGACTCCACCTAAGTCTAGTAAGCCTGTGATGAATGTTGGTGTTCCTGTTAATGATCTTTCTCTCTTCAGTAAACACCTGTATCCTGGAACTGTCTCTACCAACGGTACAGATTCGGAGGGAAGTTTCAAATTGAAGATCTTGAGGGACACAGCGGCTCTTCAGTCCATGATATTGAAATCAGCTGTGCCTAACATCACCTACACCGGGGAAACCGTCCTTATCACTGACCTCACTGCTACCACTCCTTATCCACTTGCCAGAATCCACCTGGATTGTCCCTTTGTGACCGGTGAAGTCCAAGTCACCATCAGGGAAAAGCCTTTTCCCATGCCTGGAGTGCAACTTCTCCTGGGCAACGACTTGGCAGAAGATCTGCAACCGCCCAACCTGATCATCACGGACAAACCCCAGGTGTGTACCTCTGTAATGGATAATCCCATCTTTGAATATGTTCCAGCAGAGGTCCAAGAAAGTGATGAAGTTTTTTTTTTTTTTTTTTTTTTTGAGATATATACAAGAGTTGTTACATTCTTGTACAGCCACTAGTACGCGTAGCGTTTCGGGCAGGTCCCTGGAATACGATCCCCTGCCGCGAAGAATCGTTTTTTCATCCAAGTACACATTTTACTGTTGCGTTAAACAGAGGCTACAGTTAAGGAATTGCGCCCAGTAAATCCTCCCCGGCCAGGATACGAACCCATGACATAGCGCTCGCGGAACGCCAGGCGAGTGTCTTACCACTACACCACGGAGACTGTTTCTCCTCTGGTTTTGGTGACCAACCGTGCACAAGCTGCACGACCACAACCAGCTAACTCTACTGCTACCGCTGTCCCTCAAAACCCTCAGAATCTACCACCGAATCTTACCAAGTTGGAGTTCCGTAAGTTACAGAGGGAAGATCAATCATTAACACCATTATTCTTCCAGGCTGAGACTCAACCTGACAGTATCCCTGGGTTCTTCCTAGAGAATGAGTTGCTCTACCGCAGGTACAGACCCAGCAAGCTGAAGGAGAATGACGATTGGGCCAATGTCGAACAACTAGTGATTCCCACCAGCATACGGCCCGATATTCTACACCTGGCACACGCAGCTCTTTCTCACTATGGTTTCAACAAAACCTACCAGGGAATCAGACAAGACTACTACTGGCCAGGTATGGTAAAAGACGTCAAAAAGTACGTGCAACAGTGTCGTACATGTCAGATGGCAGGTAAACCTAACATCTCTATTCCCCAGGCTCCATTAAATCCCATCCAGGTGCCTGCGGAACCTTTCCACAGACTCATCATAGACTGTGTTGGTCCTTTACCCCGGACCAGTTCTGGCAACGCCTATATACTAACTATCCTGTGTCCTACCACCAGATTCCCCATACCAGTTCCAGTAAAGAACATTACGGCTGCTACTGTGGTGAAACAACTATTGAAGATCTTCACCCAGTATGGATTTCCAAGAGAGGTTCAATGTGACTGTGGCACCAACTTCACCAGTGATCTCTTCAAGAAGACACTGGAAGAGTTCAACATCACACAGGTACTGTCCAGCCCCTATCATTCTGCTTCATAGGGTTCTCTTGAAGGTAGTCATCAGACTATTAAAGCACTCCTAATGAAATTTTGCAATGAAACCTTGAAGGACTGGGATAAACAACTTGACCTCATTATGTGCATTTTCAGAAGTCTCCCCAATGAGTCTCTAGGAGTATCTCCTTATGAGATGCTCTACGGACGTAAGTGCCGTACTCCTCTCAAAGCTTTTAAAGACTCTCTATGTAACAGCCACCTTCAGTGACCGTCAGAATGTGCCCCAGTTTCTTCAAAACTTAAAACACATTCTAGAGAGAGTACGTAAATTTGCTAATGACACTCTATTGAAAGCTCAGGAGAGGATGAAGACTAATTTTGACGAACGCAGCAAAATCAGGAAATTTAAACCAGGAGACTTCGTGTTGGCATAATTTCCTATCCCAGGTTCTCCATTGCAAGAAAGGTTTTCAGGACCCTACCGTATCAAGGAGTGCAGAAACAACCACAACTACGTTCTTAAGACTCCAGATAGGCGGCGGAGGACCCAGTTGTGCCACGTCCATCTTCTAAAGGAGTATAAAGGTATTCCCCACGCTGTGCTAATATCACTCTCCACTTTCAAAGATCCATACCTCCACTGTGAGACCTTCCCTGCTTCTCCTCCAGAAAGCTCTGACTCTGAGTCAGTGCCTTCCAACTCGGAAATCCTTAATGATCTTCCTACCTATATACAGGACGGTAATAGTGCTCCTCTCATCAAAGTTCTTCATGAACATCAGAAGTTGTTCAACGATGATCCCCAGGAGTGTAATGTGGTTCAGCACGACATCCAGCTGCTTCCTGATATCCGGCCGATTCGTCAACCCTTTTACATACAAAAAGGAAGTTATGCATGCTGAAGTACAATACCTTCTGGATCATGGGCTGGCCACACCTTATGAGTCCCCTTGGGCCTCACCCTGCATCTTGGTGCCAAAACCGCAAGGTAAAGTGAGGTTGTGTACTGATTACCGGAAATTGAATCTTGTGACTATCAAGGATGCTTATCCATTACCTAGAATTGATGACATCCTTGACGCCATTGGTAATGCTCGGTATCTATCAAAGTTAGACTTACTCAAGGGATACTACCAAGTACGTTTGACAGAGCGAGCTAAGGAAATATCTGCCTTCACCACTCCTTTTGGCCTTTACAGATATGAACGCCTTCCATTTGGACTATGTAATGCCCCGGCCACCTTCCAGCGAGCTGTCAACCGTGTCATCCATGGCTTAGATAACACCTACGCCTACTTGGATGACATCGTTGTGGCAACCAACACCTGGAGCGAACATCTGCTCCAGCTGCAACGATTGTTCGCCAAGCTCCTGACAGCCGGCCTTACCATCAACTTGGGCAAGTCCACCTTTGCCAAAGGTAAAGTGCGTTATCTTGGTCATGAGATAGGGAGTGGCATCATAGCTCCGTTAAACATACATACCCAAGCCATCCAGCATTACCCACAGCCTACCACCAGGAAGCAGCTCCTGCGCTTCCTTGGTCTTGCCTCCTACTACCGTAGGTTGGTGAAGAATTTTAGTACGGTGGTGACACCTTTGATCACTTTAACTAGCCCCAAGCAACGGTATCATTGGACCATTTGGCTTTGTATCTGCAGAATTTCAACCTGGAGATCTTCTACATCAAAGGTTCTGACAACATCACAGCAGACGCCCTCTCCAGAGTCTATGAGGTAGAGGCAGCTACACCTACCACTCTACCATCAGAAGAAGTAACTTGACCCGTTAGAGCAGGCTTCGAGGGAGAGTTGTGACGGTAATCTCTTTCAAGAGAGAATGAGCCTGCTCTTCCCTACATAAAGTTACTTATATATATACAACACTAAGATGCTACCTTCAAGATACGTCTACCAGTAGCACAAAACGTTTTGACCAAGAGGCAAATGTACCCTAAACTCCCCCCTACTCCACACTCCCTCCATGCTGGCTCGCCACCATCATCAACCAGCAAACTACCATTCCCAGCCTGCCTGCTTCTGATTAGTGACCCGCCGACTGCACACCTGCACCTCTGCACCTCAGCGCCCTCTACAAGTCGATGTCTGGGCTTGAACCAGTCATTGAAGTTAGAATATCTTGTGCTCTCAAGCTGTGAACAACTAACTGATATACGATCTGTCTATCAGGTGGATGTTTCTCAGCTAGCGCTTTATTCTCAGCACCTGCTTATTTCATTTTGTCTTTATTTTATGTTTAGAGAAACGTCACCCTTGTTCTTAATTTTTATGTTATATTTTTTGACTTGTTTGTTTGCACTGTACATAGCCAAGGAATTGTCTTTGTTTTTAATTTGCTTTCAACTTAATTAAAGTTTCATTGTTCATACTATGTGTTTTGCATGTATTCCCTTACTTTACCACAGACAACAGCCAAGCAGGCGATCTTTTTTTTCTTTAATGTGATAGGCATTGACACCAGCCATTAGGAGGACTGCCGAACATCTACACTCCTTCATTTTCCTGTCACAATATATATATATATATATATATATATATATATATATATATATATATATATATATATATATATATATATATATATATATATATATATATTATATATATATATATATATATATATATATATATATATATATATATATATATATATATATATATATATACATATATATATATATATATATATATATATATATATATATATATATATATATATATATATATATATATATTTATGTCGGAAAATCCGACACCATTTAATACCATACAGACAGATAATAATTGCTGCTGTATTACCAACAAGTTACTCATAGAAAACGTAACTTGTAGTGGAATTACCGTCTAAAGAAAACGGGATATCATCACTACATACCATTATAAATTCACCAGCTATTCTGCTGGGAATTATTCTTAAATACATTAGTCTTTGGACTTTACCATCATAAAACATCTCATATAAATTAACTTAATTATCAATATTAAAGTAGAGTAAATGTGACCCTTCTATCACTTATTAACATCTGGACAATGTAGGCCAGGCGTCAGTGGGGAAGGAGGGCAGCCATTGTTTATATTGAGACCAGAGGCGCAGGGAGCAAATTCGGCTCCTGTTAATTTTACTTGGACGAAGTGTTATGGAAACCAAAGGTGTACCATTGTCAACACGCTGTCATCAAATCAAGTTAAGTGTTCTTTCCGAAACCCATTATCTATTAGTGGCCATTAATGTCATTGGGTAGGGTTAGCCAGTTAGAGCACGATATAGCCTCAAACTAAAGGTAATTAAGCCAGGTCTTCATTGTTCCATGTACAGTGTTTTCTCTGAAATACTTGTCATATATAGGATTCTGGCTTTACAGCTAGCGCCCTTTTAACAGGTCAAGACGAGGAAGCAAGACTTTGTGCACCAGTTACTGGGTGATGGAAGCTACCTCAAAGAGGATAATTTGGTGTCTACACCCTAGTTATACCTGGTGGACTAACCTGCTGTACTATAAGATAAGGAACCTTTTCAATGTATGTAGTTAATACTGTAGTTTGATTGGCTGCATATATATTAATTAATATAAACCCCCCCCCCTAATGTGTAGAGGATCGATTTGTGAGATTATGAGATTATTGCAGAAATACAGTCCACTTATCATTATACAAATTGCTATCGAAGTATATAAATTAACGTAAATATAAATTCATATAAATTAAATAAATATAAATCTCACAGGTCGGTTCCCACATTAATTGGTCATCTTCGAACCGGATGACGGATTATTTGATCCTTTGAACCCACATTTGGTCATCTTAGTACCGGATGAACCAGTTAACCAGTGGATTCATTAAATATACTAGTGCAGTGTGATTTAAACAAAGCCAGTCAAAGACGGCGGCGTGGCCTTGAGCGAGTCAAGCGAGCCCGCTCAGTTCAGATCAGCCTTAGTCAGCGGTTTCATGTACAACCACAGATTTGGTGGCGTGTTATTCTGTGAACTGACAGCGCTAATATAGAAGCCAGCCAAATTAGTGGCTGTGTCCTCGAGAGATTATCTACGAATTTTGTGGAGTTTATTTCGCGAGGTCACTAATAATATTTAATACTTCTTGATAATATTAGAAGTTTCATAGAGGCTAATTAAGAGGCTATTATCAATAATTGTGTATATTATTTCTCCAAAATAGAGAATCATTTAATATATATTGCACTAGTGATCACAGTATAATATTTACTAATTGCCAACCCACAATAGGGTAGGATATTAACATTGACTAGTTGAACTATTATCGTTCATCCTAGTCCCATTATTACCATAGTCAGTTGTACTATATTGAATAACCTAACACCATTAATGAATGGTCCAGACCCTATTTTGGGTGTAATTTTTATCAACTCGAGTTGAGTTGTATATATAATAATTTACTTATGATCATTACACCTTTGAGTGATTAATTTGTGTCTCTACCATCCTAGGGTGATATAGAAGAGCTAACCTAAAGGTACTTCCAGTGACACTGGTTTATCACTCAAATCATTAGTGTGTATGATTGTATATATATAATGTGTATTAATTTTAAGTGCTAACCTCTAGTAGAGGTAGGATTATTGCCTAGTGAGTGCAGAATTTGACCCTAGGCTATCATTAGAGCTTGTACAGTATTATGAGCAGCCCAAGTACAAGCCCCACAAGGCTTCACCAACTAGCCAGTATGGATAATGCAGGGAGAATGAAAAGAACCCTTGCAGGTCTTAAAGGCCACTTAACAAGACAGATCAAGAAATGTGAAGATTTGTCACAACAATCTCAAGTTGATTATGCTGACCTGGAAAGCTATTATCAAGCAGCTGCAGGTAAATTTGAGCAAATCTGAGCCAAATAGCAACATATGTGGCTGAACTTGCCAACACCAATTTATCAGAAACAGAAATAGACGACATTATGGTTGATCTTGCGAATTATGAAGATCACACTCAGGCCACGTTACAGCCTTATGTCAAATTAATTGTCCAGAACAAGGCAACAGCAACAACAACAACAGTTGCATCTAATGCGAGTCAAGCAGAAGCTCGACTCCCTCCAATTAATTTACCCACTTTCTCAGGAAAAGATGAGGAAGATTGGGACGAATTTTGGAACAAATTCGTTGACCTTGTAGACTCAAAACAATCTTTACCAAAGAGTAGTAAATTCTCTTATTTGCAAGGCCAATTATCAGGTGAGGCTAAAACAGTAGTATCCCATCTGAGATTAACTAATGATGGCTATGATCTGGCAGTAAAACTCCTCAAGGATAATTATGCTGATCAAGAAGTAAGAACATCACATTTAGTTTATGAGCTGTTGCATTTACCCCCACCGGAGGCTTCAGCTGATTCACTCCAAGTCTTCAAGCTGGAGGTAGAATCATTGATCAATGCCCTCAGCCTGACAGCAGATACAAACGGGGCTGAGTGGGTCTTGAAAATAATTGTCCAGGAGAAAATACCTAGGGACATATTGAGACAAATGAGTGCTCATTACAATAAAAGTATCTTATCCATGAATGAAATATCTGAAGGTTTAAAGTCAGTAGTTCATCAATTACGAACACATGACAAATTAAAACCACCAAGTAAACCCTCAGAAACCAATAATAGTAAACCACAGAGTACCAATGGTACTCCAAATCAATCTAGACAATATAATTCAACACCAAAGTGAAACAGTAGCAGTGTGGGCGTATATGCAGTGGGACCCTCCTGTAACACGGGTAGGGTTCTACTCTACTTCTCTTTCCTTCTATTCCCCCTCTACCCGTATTCTTACTTTTTATTCTCCACAAGGGACTCCAAAACTTTTACCAAAGCCAACTCCACGCCACGTGGTCCTAAGACGATTGACCGACTTAGGATTCTACAACCAGTATGACGTGACCTAGGCTTCGAGCAAAACCCTAGAGTCGCCTCCGCCGCCACCACCAGACCAGTAACACAAGAGCAATGATCGAGGTCTGGATCGATCATGCTAATTAATCAACCTTGGGACTTGATCCCCACTATAACTGATGACCTTGAGTGTGGAATAAATTACACGGTAATGATGAATTCCGATTCGATGTTAGAATCGGCGCCCAATTCAACTCTGCCTCGTGTGGACCACGTGACCAGGACAAGTATACACATAAACACATGGAAATAATAAAAATGCAAATTATTAACTAATTAATTTATTAAAAGAAAAACTAAAACAAAATCTAAATATGTTCACTCCCTGTCACTTTAACACTCCCTACTTGACCTGAATGGCAATGAGACTATCCCTATACATAACCATAGCAACTATACCTTGGGCAACCAGCTAGATGTTGGGGGCTGGCCTTGGGAGAGGTAAGATGGGTTGACCTCTCCCAGTAGATCTGGAGTCCACACTAATCTGTCCTCGTCTGGTCTAGCCCAGACTAGAGCATTGTATTGTTCCGCATCGCTTACCCAGTTACTTAGCAAGGTTAAGTTATAACAATTAACCTCTGTTGTACTTAATTGATCCAGACTGGTTGAATTATTTTACTGAAATTAAATTACACAAGCATCTAACGGCAGAGCTGTTCCCGATCCCCAAAATGGTTAATTGAACTTTGAGAAATAGTAGACATGTCAACCCTGATGACCTATGACCGCCGGTCACTCCGCCTTACAACTTAGATCTGATTCGTGACGTCACTGATGGTGACTTAAACTCAATAATTAGAATACTCTTGATATTGTACCCAGTACAATTATACAATACAATTTTAATACAAAATGAATAAAGGCTAATTTCTCTAAATTACTGAATACTATAGGATGGTTCATTATACAAAACTATGAACAAAGATGCCCGCCATTTGTGACTCAGACCTGCTAATCCCCAGGGGAACGTGCGTTGTTGAGGTCAGGTCCTTACACGAAGATTCTGGAACCTTCTGGAATAATTCTTACAACAGCCTAGTTTGTTACAACCCCCCCCTGCACAAGCACTTAGTAAACCTTGTTAATTTGTTAAAAATCACGAGGTTTAGTATCCAAACCCACAATTCAACTTATGCCACAAACAAAAGCTAACCTAACTAATAAAATTTGACAAATAATAGAGTCCAACATCATAATAAATATGTTCACATTTCAAAAATTTCTCAGCTGTCAACTAACAGCAATCCTCTAACATCAGGAAACATACATCCTATCCTTACTGACATAGCTAAATAACATGTCCCTACTCTATCATCAAAGTCTAGCTATTGTGACGGAGTTCCCCCCCTTATAATTCTCCCACGCCTGCAGTAAGAGTCATGTCTGCTTTTCCCAAGCGTTCTCTACGTTGCAGGCTACAATTTGATATATGGGAGAGAGTGAAGTGTTCTCGGAGAGCCGAGAAAATTGTGAAATAGTAATATTTTGGCCTGTGGTTTAGGCCCTTTAGGGAGCCAAGATGGCGCTTACCTCTCTGATCACCCGCCAAAACCGTGTGACGTCAGTGGCACCGGATTGGTCACCGGCAGCAATGTGGCACCGGGAGCCAATGAAAACCTCCCGTGGCGAAAGTGACGTCACGAAGGAAGGGGGTCCGGCCAGCGCGCCGGGCTGGCGCCAGCAGTCAGACACGACACGTCATAGAGGTCGGACGTGCGACGGATGGTCTTGTCAGTAGGACAGTTGTACCTCGCTCCCGTGGATTTACGCGTCACCTGAAGTCCGCCAGTACTCTGAGAAGTCTTCCCTAGTTCATGTGTTGAACCAGAAGAGGGAATTGACGGTTATTTGAGCAACAAGTGCTCCAGTCAGGTACTGTGCCAGTAGCAGTGAAGCCGTGCAGTGACATACGTGACGTCTGTGGCAATTCACCAGTTCGTGACAGCGTAGTGGCAGACAGAGCCACTGGGTAGCTGAGGAAGAGAGGACTATTTGGGGGAAACCGGACGACTGTAGCTGAGACGTAGGCGACAGCCGTTGCTGGGAGAAGACGACGGCCAGGAGACCGACTCCAACCTTCAAGAAGTCAAGAAGGAGGACGGACCTGCAGTGAGGAGGCACGGAGACGACGCGCTAAACGGTGGGACGACGAGAGGCTCTGGTAGGACACGACGACGTGTAGTGTGGGGGCGTTCCCGACACGAGGACCAGGAGCTACATCTCGACTCTCATCGGAGGATAGGGTGAAGTAGGTGGTTCTAGTTCCCTCCCCATTCCCCTTTAGTTAGCTATGTTATTTGGCTATATTTTCTAGCCTGAGGATTTTATATGTCGTGAGCAAGTCTCACCCATGTCATGGTAAAGCACCAGTGTGCTAGACAGTACTATCAAGAGTACTTGTAATATTCATGTTGATTATTGGTGTGTACAGGCACCAGGAACCAGTGATAAATTTACTGTGTTGTGTATATCTTTCTATAGATTTTGATATGAACATATAGTGGTAAATTATATATAATATTATGCCAGTATTTGGAGGTTAGGCTATGTGCCCAGAAACTATTTATTTTCCATGTATTGATGATTGATTTATATACCATATATATGTCTATGTTCATTCAGTGAATAATCATTTGTGAGTACAGTGAATCATTGCGTTATCGCCAACGAGAGAAAGTACTGAAAACTCCAGTGTTAATAGTTCATAATATATTGTTGAGTGAAGAACAATGTGAAGCCATTACAGTGAATCATTATAGCATTGATTGTAGAAAAGACTGTTTGAGCCTGAGTACAGTGTAACTGAATAATACGGTTTATTTAGCCAATATCGAGTGTGCGAGTTTCTAGTAATATTGGAGAATTTAATGAAACAGCGCGCGTGAATCTAGAAAACAAGCAAATTTCGCGTGGAGAGACCATTGCGATCAGCTGTTCTTGACACTTGATGAGGAGGGGAGAGTGTTGCCCTCTAGCGGTCGCATAATATCCGTGGGAATTACCGGCCGAGTCAGGATCAGTTGATTTATCGATTATTGTGTGGCCTTGTGACATCTTTCATACATTTTAAGTAAAATACAAAACTCTCTTTGTGTTTTTATCATCCCCTCCATTGATCTTGTGGCTATATTATACTGGTAAATATAGAGTGATAACAATAAGTACCTGCCTGATTCCTGATCTTTGAGTGTGACCTTGCCAAGGCTACCACTGAATACACCAGTCCACTGATGGTGTTACTGGCCACCTTAAACACCAGTTGGCGATCTTGTGGATAACCGTAGAGCCCTATTGTTGGGGAGGGCACACGACAGTCGATGTGAACGAGTCGTGTTCTCACTCTTTCTTAATAAGAGGCCGTTAAGATTGACTGGGAGACTCTCCTGGCGTGCAGTGGCGCCGTGAGGATCGAGGGAAGACCCGCAGGGCTACGGTGAGTTACCTTGAGCATAACTATTGCTCACCCCAGAGTAAGGGTAGAGAATAATAAAGAGGTGAAACCCCAACATTGGCGACCTCGCCAGGATAATAGATCGGAGTAAAGGTTGCAGTGGTACTTGGCAGTGGTGTTAGAGATCAGGTGAAGGTTATCACTCGTAGCACAAGATGGAGGATGATAAAGTAGCAAGGTTTATTGACTCTAGAGACGAACAGGTGCTGGAAGAGTGCACCAAGGCACAGTTACAGGCTATAGCGGATCATTTTGGAATAAAGCTGAAATCTGCCCGAGTTGGTGAAAGAAGACTAGAGATAATGGCTCAGCTCAAGGCTCGAGACGAAGCTTTGGGGGAGGAACGGCCCCAAACACCTGCCAGTGAGGGTGAACACCTGAGTATTGGTGGAAGCAGCAGGGGATCCAGCGGCAGCAGGCACAGCATTAAGCTGGAGATAATGAAGCTGCAGCTAGAAGCACAGCAGCGCAGAGAAGAGCGAGAAGCGCAGCTGAGGAGAGAAGAGGCACAGCAGCGCAAAGAAGAGCGAGAAGCGCAGCAGCGCAAAGAAGAGCGAGAAGCAGAGGCACAGCAGCGCAAAGAGGAGCGAGAAGCACAGCTGCGCCGGGAAGAACAAGAGCGAGAAGCACAGATGCAGCGTGAGGAACGAGAAGCACAGCGGCGCCGGGAAGAACAAGAGCGAGAAGCACAGACGAAGCGTGAGGAGCGAGAAGCACAGCTGCGCCGGGAAGAACAGGAGCGAGAAGCACAGTCGAAGCGTGAGGAGCGAGAAGCACAGCTGCGCCGGGAAGAGCAAGAACGAGAAGCACAGCTACGCAGGGAAGAACGAGAGCAAGAAGTTAGGCTGAGACAAATGGAAATAGAAGCCAACCAGGAGGTGGAGCTGAAGCGAGCTGAACTGGGACTAGGTGCCCCTGCCCCGCCACAGGAAGACCGACGAGTGAGGGAACGAGACCTGCCGGTCTTTGTGCCTAGTGAAGCCGAAAGTTTCTTCGATCACTTTGAGAGAGTTGCTGCTATGAAGAGGTGGCCGAGGGCGGAGTGGGCGGAGTTGGTCCAAGGAAGGCTCACAGGGGAAGCTCGCCAAGCCTTCACCATGCTCGACTTCCAAGAATGCACTAACTACGATGCGGTAAAACGAGCTGTGCTCCGTTCCTTTAAACTCACGCCAGAGTGTTACCGGAAGAGGTTTAGAGAATGTACCCGGTCACCAGGAAAATCGTATGCGGAGACGGCGAGGGACATGGAAAGAAAGTTCCTTAAGTGGATGGACTCTGAAGAAGCGGGGTCGGCCGAAGAAATCAAGGAACTAATGGTCATGGAAAAGTTTATGTCCGTGCTCCCTCCTGAGATCAGGATGAGGGTAAAGGAGGCGGACATAAAGGACCTGAGGGCCGCAGCCGACCGGGCCGACATGCTAGAAGAAGCCCTACGCCCACGCCGAGAGGGACAGAACCGACCACCCGCATACGTCGGAAACGATCGGAGTTATAGAAGGACGGATGGATGGAGGACAGGAACGAGTTCTCCCAAGTCCCATTTCTCAAGTTGGAACACCCGAGGAACAAAAGGTGTTGTAGAGCCGATAGGGGAGAACCAAGCTGAGAGCTCGGGAACTGTTACTGCAGGGAAAGAAACGACAAGTGAGGCGGGAAAGACACAGGGTGTGACGGTCTCTGGAGGCAGTGGTAAGGCGAGCGGTGGCGGATGGTCTCCGCCGAGGGGCCGCTGCTACAGCTGCGGAATACCCGGACACGTCGCGCGGGAGTGCAGACGCCCGAAGCAGCGGGGACACGTTGCTTTAGTGATGTTCGAGGACCAGAGGGCCGAGGGAGTGCGGGATGAACCCGTGCTGAATGGGGAGAAGAAAGTTCACCCATTCATGTGTCAAGGAACCGTAAGGATGGGGGTCGCAGACCCCATCCCCGTGAAGATGCTAAGAGACACCGGGGCTGACTTTACCCTGGTAAGTGAAACCCTGTTCCCCGAGGGTTACGAAAGTACCAGTGTGGGGGTGGCACGGGTGGCCACTGTGGGAGGCCCAGTGAGGATGCCCCTACACCAGGTAACTTTAAATTCCGATTATGGCTGCCAGACCCTAGAGGTGGGAGTCTGTACATCAATGCCCAAGATGGAGGCACAGGTCATCTTGGGGAATGACGCGTGTGGAGGATACGTCCTCCCGCATCTCATGAAAGGCGAAGAGTGCCCAGAACAACACGAGGAGACAGGCGAAGATTCGAACGTCTGTGGGGGCGAGAAGGGAATCGCACCGGTGGCGTTCCCAGTTTGTGCGGTGATACCAAGACGACGCGAAGGACAAGGAGGTTGTGGATCTGATGGGGCTGAGGAGACGACTGACAGCCTGGGAACAGATCACCTCTACGTAGGACCCAGAGAACGGGTGGAGGGCGAAAGTAGCCCGAATGGTGAGTTGCAGGTGACCCTCACTAGTTCTCCAGGGGTAAGCCGCACTCGTCCCGGAGAGTTACAGCAGGGGGAGGTCCCCGAATTGGTTAGTAAGGCCGAAGGAGGACGTGTGGGTCCTGAGAAGGCTTACTTTCCATTTATATATATTATATATGCCATGCTATTCATGATGAAGGAACGATGGACGCCAGGAGCGACCGTGGGAACGGTGAATAAATATGTCCAGAAGTTCAAAGAACGTCTCACTAGAGCGAAGAAACTGGCTAGGAAACTCCTGAAGAAGGCGCAACGTAAGATGTCGGAGTGGTACGACAGGAGAGCTGCGCAGAGGGATTTTCAGGCCGGATCCAAAGTAATGGTTGTGCTGCCAGGTAAAGGTAGAGCGACCAAGACGCGGTTCAAGAGACCGTACCGAGTGCTGCGACGGTTGGGTCCAGTGTCATACGAGATTGGGAAGCCGGATGGACCCCGAAAGAAACAGGTGTGTCACGCAGGCCGCCTGAGACCTTTCTTCACTGTGGAAGGAAGAGCCGCCAAGCAGGACGGAACGGATACCCGAGAAACCCAGCAGAAGACGGGACTGAGTGTACCGAGGGACAGAGAACTCCCGGAGGAGGAAAGTAAGTGGTCCAGGGCGGACGGCACCAGTCTCACCCGCACTGAGAGTCTGACAAGGATCAAGGTCAAGCACATCAAAGGGAAGGACGACGTAGTAGCGGACGCCCTATCCCGCATACACTAACGAGACATGACTCTTATTTTAAGGGGAGGGGTATGTGACGGAGTTCCCCCCCTTATAATTCTCCCACGCCTGCAGTAAGAGTCATGTCTGCTTTTCCCAAGCGTTCTCTACGTTGCAGGCTACAATTTGATATATGGGAGAGAGTGAAGTGTTCTCGGAGAGCCGAGAAAATTGTGAAATAGTAATATTTTGGCCTGTGGTTTAGGCCCTTTAGGGAGCCAAGATGGCGCTTACCTCTCTGATCTCCCGCCAAAACCGTGTGACGTCAGTGGCACCGGATTGGTCACCGGCAGCAATGTGGCACCGGGAGCCAATGAAAACCTCCCGTGGCGAAAGTGACGTCACGAAGGAAGGGGGTCCGGCCAGCGCGCCGGGCTGGCGCCAGCAGTCAGACACGACACGTCATAGAGGTCGGACGTGCGACGGATGGTCTTGTCAGTAGGACAGTTGTACCTCGCTCCCGTGGATTTACGCGTCACCTGAAGTCCGCCAGTACTCTGAGAAGTCTTCCCTAGTTCATGTGTTGAACCAGAAGAGGGAATTGACGGTTATTTGAGCAACAAGTGCTCCAGTCAGGTACTGTGCCAGTAGCAGTGAAGCCGTGCAGTGACATACGTGACGTCTGTGGCAATTCACCAGTTCGTGACAGCGTAGTGGCAGACAGAGCCACTGGGTAGCTGAGGAAGAGAGGACTATTTGGGGGAAACCGGACGACTGTAGCTGAGACGTAGGCGACAGCCGTTGCTGGGAGAAGACGACGGCCAGGAGACCGACTCCAACCTTCAAGAAGTCAAGAAGGAGGACGGACCTGCAGTGAGGAGGCACGGAGACGACGCGCTAAACGGTGGGACGACGAGAGGCTCTGGTAGGACACGACGACGTGTAGTGTGGGGGCGTTCCCGACACGAGGACCAGGAGCTACATCTCGACTCTCATCGGAGGATAGGGTGAAGTAGGTGGTTCTAGTTCCCTCCCCATTCCCCTTTAGTTAGCTATGTTATTTGGCTATATTTTCTAGCCTGAGGATTTTATATGTCGTGAGCAAGTCTCACCCATGTCATGGTAAAGCACCAGTGTGCTAGACAGTACTATCAAGAGTACTTGTAATATTCATGTTGATTATTGGTGTGTACAGGCACCAGGAACCAGTGATAAATTTACTGTGTTGTGTATATCTTTCTATAGATTTTGATATGAACATATAGTGGTAAATTATATATAATATTATGCCAGTATTTGGAGGTTAGGCTATGTGCCCAGAAACTATTTATTTTCCATGTATTGATGATTGATTTATATACCATATATATGTCTATGTTCATTCAGTGAATAATCATTTGTGAGTACAGTGAATCATTGCGTTATCGCCAACGAGAGAAAGTACTGAAAACTCCAGTGTTAATAGTTCATAATATATTGTTGAGTGAAGAACAATGTGAAGCCATTACAGTGAATCATTATAGCATTGATTGTAGAAAAGACTGTTTGAGCCTGAGTACAGTGTAACTGAATAATACGGTTTATTTAGCCAATATCGAGTGTGCGAGTTTCTAGTAATATTGGAGAATTTAATGAAACAGCGCGCGTGAATCTAGAAAACAAGCAAATTTCGCGTGGAGAGACCATTGCGATCAGCTGTTCTTGACACTTGATGAGGAGGGGAGAGTGTTGCCCTCTAGCGGTCGCATAATATCCGTGGGAATTACCGGCCGAGTCAGGATCAGTTGATTTATCGATTATTGTGTGGCCTTGTGACATCTTTCATACATTTTAAGTAAAATACAAAACTCTCTTTGTGTTTTTATCATCCCCTCCATTGATCTTGTGGCTATATTATACTGGTAAATATAGAGTGATAACAATAAGTACCTGCCTGATTCCTGATCTTTGAGTGTGACCTTGCCAAGGCTACCACTGAATACACCAGTCCACTGATGGTGTTACTGGCCACCTTAAACACCAGTTGGCGATCTTGTGGATAACCGTAGAGCCCTATTGTTGGGGAGGGCACACGACAGTCGATGTGAACGAGTCGTGTTCTCACTCTTTCTTAATAAGAGGCCGTTAAGATTGACTGGGAGACTCTCCTGGCGTGCAGTGGCGCCGTGAGGATCGAGGGAAGACCCGCAGGGCTACGGTGAGTTACCTTGAGCATAACTATTGCTCACCCCAGAGTAAGGGTAGAGAATAATAAAGAGGTGAAACCCCAACACTATTAAACTCTCTTGGCTCTTCACTAGCCAAGTCCATGTGTCCTCTAGAGCCGGCCACACCGTGCTCAAACATAAACATTAAAGTTATATCTTCAGACTGAACTTTCAGTCATCCGGGAGCGTACTACGGAACTATCAGGTTCACATCCGTGTACTACCCACTCCCCATCAATGTCAACCTTGACATGCTAAGGAACACACCTAACGTTTATTACATGTATCTAAAAATATAAAAAAAAATTCCTATACTATATCACAGGTTTCAGCTGACTGTACAGCCAAGTGTTCTCACTCACTAGAAGTGTCAATGTTTATATTGGTCCGCCACTCCTGTGTTCAAACATTCTGAAAAAAAATAGCACAACATAATTTTCCATAACCGTTTGTTCAGGGCTGAGACAATTACACAGGGGCTTCGATTTTTATTACTGACCAATTTATAGAGTAAAATTTTCATATATTATACCAGAATTATTATTTTAAATCTGTTTTTCAACATTTAAAAAGTATTGTGATTCTAACTCTGTTTTTCAACATTAAAACAAAAGTGTCCAGATGTTCTTTACACAGATGTTCAGAGCCAACTTTGTTGTTTGTATCAATTGTTCATATTGAGTAATCGAAAAAAAAAATCGATGCTGCTGGATGCTGAATGTAGTCGCTGACGATGACGGTGTCGATCTTGCTTCTCCCCATGTGTAGACATCAATAGCTGGTCCTCTTGTACTCCCATCCGGTACTCCTGAATGACGACAGAGTGTAGTAGAGCTGAGTGCCAAGTGACAGCTGTAGAATACTGTTACTTCGGCCATTAATCTTGCTCTCGACAGTCCACACGCCTTCGTATCAATCACAGTTCACACGGCAGTCTTGATGTTAAACTTGACGGCGCAGATGACCACAGCAGAGCAGGACTGGATGTACCAACGGTGTCTCTTAGCAGGAGTGGTGTCAGAAGGTCGTAGAGGCGGGTTGCTTGTTTGCAGAACAGGTGAATCTCGTCTTCCATCATTGCTCACGTCATCTCAGGCGTTTCTTGATGTCACCAGGTTACTAGGCCGTAAACACCAACTGTGTATACCCTCGTACCGCCGACTTTAGGCCAAAGGAGACAATTTTGCGACCTTCTATTGGCGAGTCCCGGTACTCTGTAGGGAAACCGTGCCTTCCACCTGTGACCGCCTTACTTCCGCTTTCTTGTTACTTCAGATGACGTAATCATTAATCTTCCGGCGAAATTCTTGAGTACTGCTATGTGCTTTCCATTTCTTGACCTCTCCTCCAACACTGCTGGAATGGCTGCAGTCTTGATGACGCAGCAGGTGGGTAGTGGTGAGCTCGAGACAGCTACCCCGGCGTTGTATGGCACCTCCGGTGACTGCTATAATGTGGACAGCTCGCTGGCCCTGACAACCTCGTTAGTGACGTGAGGCGTCGGCCGGGTGACTCTTGGACAGTCACTCATCCCCCAAAGTAACTGATGTATGAGTTACTGGGTCTGGTGGGGGGAGGTCTTTGTGTAACGTGCCTTCCCCCTCGGTCTTTACAGACAAGGGTTCACGTGTGGCTGGAACAACTGGGTCGGTGTACCAATCAGACCTGGGAACAGACAGACACAACACAGCGGAAGCATAGATAAACTCTGGGTTTGGTGGAGGTGGAACCCAAGAGCACGGTAAAAGTTGCTACCTGAGTTAAGTATAGACATAGTACACCTCATTGCCTTAACAGGAAAATCTAATGAATACTAAATTATACTAACCAAGGAAGTTACTTTACTGTACAGCGCGAGATCTCGTCACCATAGGGTGGCGAGACTGCACCTGACTACTGATGAGCGATGACAGAGGGTCATCCTCATCTTCTGACTCGTCGGTGAAGCCCTGAGTCAGCACTGCTGAGTCAGGAACTAGACCCGCTGAAGGCAGTTCTAATTCCTCTCTAGCATGATAATGTTTCAATTTATTCACATGAATTGTCCTTTCCACCTGGTCCTCGAACACTCCTTTTATAACAAGATTAACTGGCCCCGCCCTTTTAATTACTCTATATGGTCCTCGCCACCTCGGAGCTAGTTTCCTGCTCTGATTGGCGGGCGCAGCCTCATTCACTCTCAATACGAGGCTTCCTTCCGTCAACTCAAGAGGGCGCACTTTCTTGTCATAAAAATGAGCATACCGAGTCCGTGCCTTCTTGGACGCTTCAGCTGCAATATTCCATGCATTTCTCATTTTACCAAGGACCTCTGAAGGATAGTCCTCCCCGTATGCAACATTATGTCTGTTAAGCAGACCTGAGGGGAAATTGCATGAATTACCAGTAAACAAATGAAGTGGTTGGGTGTTAATTGATTGGTGGATGGCAGTATTCAAGGCGAACTGAACATAGGGTAGGTGTTCATCCCAGGTGTTTGCATCATGTTCAGCAAGGATTGCAAGCATATCCTTGACTGAACGATTAGTCCGTTCCGTCATTCCGTTTGCTTGTGGGTGGTAGGCCGTTGTAAAAGCCGAAGTTGTCTCTAAAATCTTACAAACTTCTCTAAATATATTCCCATTGAATTCTTGACCCCGGTCAGAGACTAAAACTTTAGGAGGTCAGAATACAGTAACGAACCTACGCAAGAACGCATCTGCAACCGTACGAGAATCCTTCTGAGGTAATGCAACTAGTGTAGTGTACCTAGACAAATGGTCAACTAGTACCAACACATATCTATTTCCTGAATGACTGTGGTGTAAATCAATCAAATCGGCCCCCACACGATCTAACGGTTCACGAATTTCAGGAAATTCCTGAAGTGGGGCTTGTACCTTAAGGGTGCCTTTCCTCCTCTGGCAACGAGGGCACGACTTCACGAAATTGATTACCTCAGAAAGTAATCCTGGAAAATAAAATAGAGACTTTGCTTTTAAGTGCGTTTTAAAGATCCCCGGATGCCCTGCAATTTTTGAAGCATGCGCAAGCTTTAACGCTGATGACCGCAACGCATCCGGAATAACGAGTTGAAATACTGCCCTATCATTCTGGCTATTAACATAATACAGGGCGCCCTGTTTCATCTCAAAATCATGTATAGGTAAATTCTTTTTCTTTTTGGGGTATTTTCCTCCCTCTAAATACTCAATAATCTCTTTCCATCTAGGCTCGCTCATCTGGTATTCTCTCATTTTATCTGATGGAATGGTTTCAATATTTTCATTAATCTGAACTGCCGCTATATTTCTACTTAGTGTGTCTGGCACAACATGTGCTGGACCAGGCTTGTACAAAATCTGGAATGAGTGGGCCGAAAGTTCGTGAGACCAGCGTGACATTCGTGGGCATTTTGTTCGCTTCTTAAATATGTGTGTTAACGCTCGATGGTCTGTGTAGATTACAAAATGCCGCTGAAATAGGTAAGGCTCGAAATACCTAACTGATTCTACTACTGCCAGTGCCTCCCGATCCGTAGCTGAATACCGAACTTCAGGTCCTTTGACCTTCCTACTGAAATAAGCTACTGGATGGGGTAAATTATCCGCATCTCGCTGAATTAAGCACCCGCCAATAGCAATACCGCTGGCGTCAGTGTGCACTTCCCACTCTTTCTCAAAATCAGGAATAGCCAATACCGGTGTCGTGATTAGTTGGTCTTTCAGTTTGCGATAGGCCTCGTCATGTTCAGATTTCCACACAAACTTCGCATTTTTCTTTGTCAGATCAGTCAGGGGTGCTGAAATGCCAGCGAAACCTTCAATATGACGACGAAAATATCCGGCCGCCCCCAAAAACCTACGCACGTCCTTTGCTGTCCTTGGAGTAGGCATGTCAGCAATGGCGCGGCAAGAATCTGGGTCAGGTCGGATACCGTCTGGGCACACCTGGAACCCCAGAAATTTGAATTTCTGAGCCGCCAGGGTGCACTTCTGAACATTCAGCCTGAAACCTGCCCGATCTAACAACTTCAAAGTCTCAGTCAAGTCCTGCAGGTGTTCCTCAAACGTCCTGGAATATATCACAACATCATCCAGGTACGCTAAAGAATGCCTACCCAGTACCGGACTAAGGATGAAGTTGATGGCCCTCTGAAACGACGAAGGCGCTGTCTTCAAACCAAACGGCATCCTACGGAATTGATAAGTGTGTCTACCATCCGAGAATGCTGTTTTTTCCCTATCTTGTTCTGCCACCGGAATCGCCCAATACGCCGATTTTGCGTCAAGAGTTGAGAAATACTTAGCAGCACCAAATTGATCTATTATCTCCTGTATTCGGGGCAACGGATACACATCACCCTTAGTTAATTCGTTCACCTTCCGGTAGTCAACACAGAAACGATAACTACCGTCCGGTTTCCGAACTAGCACAACAGGAGAGAGCCACGGTGACGTACTAGGCTCTATCACGCCCTGTCTCAACATTTTCTCTCACTCCTCCCTGATAACATTCTTTGCCTGTTCCGGCAACCTCCACTGTCTCGTGTACACAGGCAAATGGTCACCAGTTGGAATGGTGTGCTCGATCTTATCAAGGAGACCAATCTGGTCATCCTCTGTCGCAAACAATTTCGGGAATTTTCGTAAAACTCCTCTCAGTGCCTTCCTATCCGCCTGTGCAACATGTTGCAAATCAAGTGCTGAAATTAATTTTTCCACTTCCTCTACATTCTGTGCAACATTTCTCGTCTCGTATTGTACTTTGGATGGTGTTTTAGTGTTCAGCATGTTCAGTGCACTACATTGTGCAGTGACGGTTGGCGTCTCAGCTGACTCATGGTGAAAGATTTCTGTGTCCTCCATCATGGTTCCCTGAGATACCCTATCACCTGCCCTGAAGCGAAAAGTCTTATGTGAAAGATTGACAACTGGAATGAGTGCACCTTTATCGAGCACTACAACTAAGTGATGAGGAATTAATAAACTATCACATCTCCCAGCCACCTGAAGGGTGGTACCTGGTTGTATGTGACGTCCCACGGCTACTTTAATAAATTTAACAGAATGTGGTGGGCAACTCTGTTTGGTCAATGCATGCAATGCGCATGACCTCTTAACTGTGTCTGGAAGAGACTTAAAAATCAATTTTGGATAGTGCGCATTATATTTCAGCTTCCTCTTAATTGAAGCTACAACTGGGGGATGGTCGATCATCTCCACTGGGTAGGAAGTCTGTCCCAACTGCAACCTGCAGTTCCTCGCCCCTTTTTGAGCAGACAAGGAATAATCAAATCGCGACAGAAAATCAGTTCCCATTAAGATGTGACCAGGAAAATCAAGGTTCTCTACGATCGTACATGTGTGAGGCTGCAATTCCCCATCAATCTCAAAATTAACGGTACCTTGACCTACAATCTCAATCTTTTCCCCATTGACCGCTGTTAATGTCTTTGCGCAACGTTGAAGACGTGCATACTTAAAATTGCTGAAGGCTGACTTTTTAATTACAGTTGCCTGGCTTCCTGTATCAACAAAAGCTGTCAATCTCACACCTTCCACTTCAAAAGTAGGCCTACCATCACTAGGAGCCTGCTTTCATGCTTTCGTAGGAGTGACTTCGCAATCCCTCTGTATATGCCCACGCTTCCAGCAGGAGTAACACCTCCGCGGATCTCTGTTGGTACCCCGCGCAGGGTGGCTCGAACTTGCAGCTGTGGGCTGCTTCCCGCCTGATGAACCCGCGCCACAGTTCCTCGGCTTGGCTCCCTCGCCTTTACTTAACGCCTCTACGTATGGCGACAACTGAGTGCCCGGCGTCTCTGCGCGCATCTGCCTGTCTAAGGCTGTGGCGGCCTGTTGGACTAGGTCTTTATAACTCGCACCCGTTCTCCCCGCAAGTAACAATGGCCCCATATCAGAAGGTAACGTTTTGCAGAACAATTGTTTAGCGAATTGCTCTGCCTGACTCGAATCTAACCCCAGTTCCTTAGTGAGGTCGTCAACCCTTCTCTTCAATATTGACCCGAAATCCTTGACAGTGCTTCGGTCATCCCTCTTAAGTGACTGGAGATAAAAGTAAGCCTCATCCTCTGAAACCTTGTCTTTGAATCTGTCCCTAATCGCTTGGACAAACTGAGGCCAAGTCGTCAGGTGCTGAAACTCTGTAAGTCTCGCCAGTGGACCGGCTACGTCCACGCAAGCCCCCATAGCGAGAGTAATTTTCGAACTATCCTCTGGGACAGCTTCCAGCATCGAACCAATTTCACAAAGCCAGTCTTCCACTCGACGGTTGCGTTCCACCTTAATAAGCGGCAACTCCCTACCTCTGAGTGTCGGAAGAGTCAACTTGGGAATCAGACTCACAATTCCCGGTTTGTGTGACGCTGGGCTACTGGCAGTGGGTGGTTCCTGGGGTTGGGAACTGGGTTGAGGTTGGGGTTCGGGCTGAGGTACGGTGTGGGTGGCCTTGGGTTGGGGTGTGGATGGAGGTTGGGGTTGAGGAATGGTGTGGGTGGCCTCGGGATGGGGTGTGGATTGAGGTTGGGGTTGAGGTATGGTGTGGGTGGCCTCGGGTTGGGGTTTAGGCTGAGGTATGGTGTGGGTGACCTCAGGTTGGGGTGTGGATTGAGGTTGGGGTGTGGATTGAGGTTGGGGTGGGTATGGAGTGGCCTGGGGTTGGAATGGGTATGGGTATGGGGTAGCCTGGGGTGGGAATGGGTATGGGTATGGGGTGGCCTGGGGTTGGAATGGGTATGGAGTGGCCTGGGGTTGGGGGAAGGGTTGTATGGGAACTGAGGATGGGGTTGGTATGGGAATTGAGGATGGGGTTGGTATGGGAATTGAGGATGGGGTTGGTATGGGAATTGAGGATGGGGTTGGTATGGGAATTGAGGATGGGGTTGGTATGGGAATTGAGGATAGGGTTGGTATGGGAGGTGGGGTTGGGGTTGTTGTAGTGACGGATAAGGTGTACCTAGGTGTTGTGGTATTGGTGTTATGTTGGGTAGTTCCTGCTGTTGGTGTGGTTGTTCATGTTCCCGTTGAACAGGTTGCTGTTCTCTACCGAGCGAAGTGGGACGTCCTGCCATACTAACTGAGGCCCCCTGTCTGCCCTGCTGGCATGGCGTCGATGTTATTTGTGGGGGAACCCAAGACGGCTCTCCCCACTCATGGGACGACTCCTCGCAAGACTCCCCACTCATGTCAATAATAGTATCTCTCCAGGGATGGAAAGATACCCTCGACTGCCCAGTCCCATGCCGAACCCGTGAACTCGTCGCTTCAGTCCCACTGACCCCACCTGTGGCGTCAGTTGAGCCACCTGAGCGATCCCCAGTGGTGTCGGAAGAGGTGCTGTCCTCTACACTTCCACTCCCACTGGTCTCTACTGACTGGTCACTGTCTGGGTTAAACATTTTCTGTGATTCCTGGTGTGCTACGTCTCTTCTAAACTACCCTTTAGTATACCCTCGACCCGGACTCACTACAACCGTGATCTTATACAAAAAAGAAAATAAAAAAAAAAATCACAATTCTTTTCCAAGAGAAAACTACTAAATTCCCAAAGTAGGAAACAACAATTAATCGAGAGAATCGCTGAAGTGAATCCAATGAATGAGTGTCTGCCCCGCACTGGTGTCTGACCGTGAAATATCCCACAGTTCTATTACCGACACCTAAGTCCTTTACGTTAAAAAAATTAAGGAATCTAATTTATATAAAACAATTTACATGATAATGCAACTAACGCACAGCACTCGTGATGGATTAATAAAGAATATTTACTGTACTAGAATACTAAACGCACTTGAAGTGAGCAGCGTGGCCACTGATGACTGATGGAGCGGGACCAGCTGCGCTGAAAAAAACTAAGTCCCGCGCTTTTTCGCTTAAACGCTGAAAAATCAAAATTTTTGTTCTGAAGGAAAATATCTAGTTTTACGTTAATAAACCGCTCTAGCGATTATTATAGACACCCAGGACATGTATTTGCTTACCAAAGATTGAATTTTTATCAAAAACTGCGTTTTTACTCAATTGCTGGACTCTGCCAATTTTTCTGACTCCGATGGAAAAAATTTCTATCACCCCAAATATCACAAAACTCCTTTAATTCACAAAAATTGGGTTTCTCGTTCCCAGATATAAATACGTTATTATTTACTACTGACGTTGTATATAGAACAATGCTGACACATCGGGCGGTTTCAACACTCACTAATTCGAATTTTCATCAAAATCCGAGATTTTCACCTCAAATGGACTCTGACAAAATTACAACACGATTTTCTCGAAAAATAACTAAATTCGGCAAAAAGATAATTATCACTGTTTAATGCTTACGGACAGAATTACGTCCCTTGCGCGCACTAGAGAGTAATACTGACCCTAGAATATACACGAAACATGAAAATTAGAATTTACGCCAAAAAGACAGATTCTAGCCCAAGCTGGACTTAAAAAAATTTCCACCAACGTTTCTGTTTCTACAAAAATTCTAAGTCTAAAAAACACAATTCTACCGTCTTACTGGTAAAAACTAGAAAATATCACTCGCATCGACTGGGGAATCCTAATGATACCCTGATCATACACGTGACCCACGAATACAAATTAATTACAGTTAACGACTTTCCGACGTTGACTTAGCCGAAAACTTATCCCAAAATACTTAGAAATATTCCACGGACTCTATTAAACATTTACACGAAAATTACTATCCCTTTAACTCCTTCACTTACTATAGTGACCGACCAATAGCCCTAAGTCCAGAGGATTAACTACACTCTAGCAACAACGCCTCTGACTTAGACTAATACAACAGGGAATAACAAAACTTAATGTACGCACTTAGTCTAATATGCAAGAAAATGCTAAACACTTGGAGAAAAATTTATCCGGGGATTGAATTTAGGGGAAACAAAAATTAATCTCTAGAACAACGAAAATAAACGGAAATTACTTTATAAATTTAAGTATACTTAATTAAAAAAAATACACTCGACTTAATCTTATAATTGCTCCTACCGGCACGCCGTACCACACCTAGCCTAGGGGTCTCGACCATCTAGGTTCCAACAGAGCGACACGCAGCTTTCAGCAACAATTACGACTAGGGACGACTCAACCTCCACTAAGTGTGCGATCACTTAGTTGTTGAATCGCTGCTAGGTAGGTTACTAGTCCGTCCCTCGGAGGCCGCAACGCCCTTCACGGATTACGTTTTTCCTAGTGTTTTGGGTCGTCTAATAACGCCCTCGGACTATCTCCTGGCGTCCCACAGATATATCCGCCCAGACAGCCCACAAGGAACTGCTGTTGAGAGTATGGCGGCTCCCAACACCTCTGAATTAATTGCAATGGGTCGAGTATGGTACCCAGTCCAATCAACTCGGAGCGGTCTCCTATTCAATAAATCTTAACAGCCTAATCTTACTAACTAAACCTTAATCATATCAGCCCGCATGACCCAAGATTCGCCAATCCCCACTCAAACGCACTGTTGTGAGGCGCACTGCTAATCCTGGCCCGCGGCTGTCTCCTTAGCATCCGCGCACGTGTTCGAATGGCTGGACGCGTGAGCCTTTCAACAATTTCAAACAAAATTGTTGAAACCACCGCTGTGCACCATTGTAACACGGGTAGGGTTCCTCTCTACTTATCTTAACTTCTTCCTTTCCCCCTCTACCCGTATTCTTACTTTTTATTCTCCACAAGGGACTCCAAAACTTTTACCAAAGCCAACTCCACGCCACGTGGTCCTAAGACGATTGACCGACTTAGGATTCTACAACCAGTATGACGTGACCTAGGCTTCGAGCAAAACCCTAGAGTCGCCTCCGCCGCCACCACCAGACCAGTAACACAAGAGCACTGATCGAGGTCTGGATCGATCATGCTAATTAATCAACCTTGGGGCTTGATCCCCACTATAACTGATGACCTTGAGTGTGGAATAAATTACACGGTAATGATGAATTCCGATTCGATGTTAGAATCGGCGCCCAATTCAACTCTGCCTCGTGTGGACCACGTGACCAGGACAAGTATACACATAAACACATGGAAATAATAAAAATGCAAATTATTAACTAATTAATTTATTAAAAGAAAAACTAAAACAAAATCTAAATATGTTCACTCCCTGTCACTTTAACACTCCCTACTTGACCTGAATGGCAATGAGACTATCCCTATACATAACCATAGCAACTATACCTTGGGCAACCAGCTAGATGTTGGGGCTGGCCTTGGGAGAGGTAAGATGGGTTGACCTCTCCCAGTAGATCTGGAGTCCACACTAATCTGTCCTCGTCTGGCCTAGCCCAGACTAGAGCATTGTATTGTTCCGCATCGCTTACCCAGTTACTTAGCAAGGTTAAGTTATAACAATTAACCTCTGTTGTACTTAATTGATCCAGACTGGTTGAATTATTTTACTGAAATTAAATTACACAAGCATCTAACGGCAGAGCTGTTCCCGATCCCCAAAATGGTTAATTGAACTTTGAGAAATAGTAGACATGTCAACCCTGATGACCTATGACCGCCGGTCACTCCGCCTTACAACTTAGATCTGATTCGTGACGTCACTGATGGTGACTTAAACTCAATAATTAGAATACTCTTGATATTGTACCCAGTACTATTATACAATACAATTTTAATACAAAATGAATAAAGGCAAATTTCTCTAAATTACTGAATACTATAGGATGGTTCATTATACAAAACTATGAACAAAGATGCCCGCCATTTGTGACTCAGACCTGCTAATCCCCAGGGGAACGTGCGTTGTTGAGGTCAGGTCCTTACACGAAGATTCTGGAACCTTCTGGAATAATTCTTACAACAGCCTAGTTTGTTACACTCCAAGCCTATAGTTACTGTGTCACCCAAGAACGTGACACCAAAGAGTACATGAAGCTATGGAACATGTTTGTTCTGCAATGAGAAACATTCAATGTACCACTGCCCTAATTTTCCTGATAGTGACGCCCGTGTTGAGCGACTCAAAGATTTGCAACATTGCACGAGGTGCCTCAGGAAACATAACATCAAGGATTGTGATACCCAATTACACACCTGTAATAGGTGTAACAAAGGTCAACACCATGCAGCATTGTGCAGACACCAAAACAACGTCTCCAAACCCGAAGGTGGAAGATAGCATTCCCACCTCAGTACAGTACTGCAAGGTGCAACAAACAAAGAGTGTCCAATCGGCAAAGTCTAAAGGTAATACGACTTTGCCTACTGCCCAAATTACCATCCTGAATAAGAGGGCCAAGGTCCATACCCGTGGGTTGTTTGACCAAGGATCCCAGAGAACATTTGTCACTAAAAAGTTGGCAGATGAATTACAATTAAGGCCTGTAGCCCAGATGTTATTCAACATCTCAGGGTTTGTAACAGATGCAGGACCTCAAGTCTACCAGGTGGTACAACCATCAGTACGCTTAGGCAGGTACGTCTGTCGAGTACAAGCCATTGTGGTGGACAAAATGCCAGTAGACCTACAAGTTCAAGGTCTGAGAGCAACAGCCAAATTCCTGAGAAATAGGGGAATAAAATTGGCAGATAATATTTAGTCTGCTCACCTCACCGACTTCGGTCTCCTTGTAGGGACAGACTATTGTCATCGATTCATCGGTAGCCCTACTAAATATCAGGGTATAACCATGTTAAACTCTGCAGGAGGTAAATTACTCTCAGGCCCAGTATCAAGCCTGAGGAGACCTATGCCTGCAGATAAACAATACCAGTAGAAATCTAAATTTGTCAGCTGATTATATTTCTCCAGTAGCATTATACTAAGGAGATTACAGCTGACTATACCAACAGAGGTTGATGTTAGTATCATCATTTAGAGCTGAAGATGAGTTCATGAGGCCTCAGTGGCAAATCAGTGAACAGTAGCCTAAAACAGCTACAAGTCACTGCGACCAATGTCACTGAACCCACTGCAGTCTCAGAACCATACTTTACTTTAATGATGAGCTATTCAATCTTCTGAATCAATTAACTAAATTAAACCCCAATAAATCTGATGACTGATTTGATACATTTATTATTTAATCAAGATGTATTCCATGGGCCTCAGTGTTTATATATCAGTGACCAGTTACCTGAAGAAACTTCAAGTTATATCTAATGTCACTGATCTCACTGCAGTCCCTGAATCATACTTGACTGTAGTACTTGATCACATTCAGTCTTCTGGGTTAAATAATATGTAATAAGGCTTGAATATTTCCCTTTCAAGAGTTAACAGGGAAATGAAATCGCATTAGACTTCTAACCCCTGCAACTCTAGTACGGGACATCCGTCCTGTACGAACAGACACACAAATGTGTGATTACTAACTACTAACATCAAATTAATCTTATAATTCGAAGGAGAAGTATCGGTGTTCGTCTGTTCTAATTAGGACTTCGACCCGTGAGCAGCCCCTGGGGAATTATCTCGGAAAATCCGACACCATTTAATACCATACAGACAGATAATAATTGCTGCTATATTACCAACAAGTTACTCATAGCAAACGTAACTTGTAGTGGAATTACCGTCTAAAGAAAACGGGATATCATCACCACATACCATTATAAATTCACCAGCTATTCTGCTGGGAATTATTCTTAAATACATTAGTCTTTGGACTTAACCATCATAAAACATCTCATATAAATTAACTTAATTATCAATATTAAAGTAGAGTAAATGTGACCCTTCTATCCCTTATTGACATCTGGACAATGTAGGCCAGGCGTCAGTGGGGAAGGAGGGCAGCCATTGTTTATATTGAGACCAGAGGCGCAGGGAGCAAATTCGGCTCCTGTTAATTTTACTTGGACGTAGTGTTATGGAAACCAAAGGTGTACCATTGTCAACACGCTGTCATCAAATCAAGTTAAGTGTTCTTTCCGAAACCCATTATCTATCATTAGTGGCCATTAATGTCATTGGGTAGGGTTAGCCGGTTAGAGCACGATATAGCCTCAAACTAAAGGTAATTAAGCCAGGTCTTCATTGTTCCATGTACAGTGTTTTCTCTGAAATACTTGTCATATATAGGATTCTGGCTTTACAGCTAGCGTCCTTTTAACAGGTCAAGACGAGGAAGCAAGACTTTGTGCACCAGTTACTGGGTGATGGAAGCTACCTCAAAGAGGATAATTTGGTGTCTACACCCTAGTTATACCTGGTGGACTAACCTGCTGTACTATAAGATATGGAACCTTTTCAATGTATGTAGTTAATACTGTAGTTTGATTGGCTGCATATATATTAATTAATATAAACCTCCCCCTAATGTGTAGAGGATCGATTTGTGAGATTATGAGATTATTGCAGAAATACAGTCCACTTATCATTATACAAATTGCTATCGAAGTATATAAATTAACGTAAATATAAATTCATATAAATTAAATAAATATAAATCTCACAGGTCGGTTCCCACAAAATATATATATATATATATATATATATATATATATATATATATATATATATATATATATATATATATATATATATATATATATATATATATATATATATATATATATATATATATATATATATATATATATATATATATATATATATATATTATATATAATTTATTATATATAATATATATATATTGCAAACATTCAAGGCCTAAAATAAAACTCGTGAAATAAAGTTTTGTGCATAAGTGGCCTTCTAATAGAATCAAACTCAATATATGACGAATTTACAGTAACCCATATGAAAGGTTAAGATTACATGGATAGTGAAATCTGGATCCCAAACTATAATCTATATAGATAGGACAGAGTAATTAGGTCAAGTGAAGGAGTAGGTCTGTAAATTAGAGACACTGGCATGTACAGAGCTCCTGAACTCGTCCAATGAGGTCATAGAGGTACTTTGAATCAAGGTAAAAAAAAAAAATCTAATTATTATTCTAATATTCAAACTGCCAGATACAATAGTTGAGGAATTCATAGAGCAGATACACAAAATAGGAAATATCCTTGATGACCTAGCAAACCCAGTACCAGATAGTATCATCTTTGGAGACTTGAATCTACCCAGTTTAAAATGGAGAATAGTAAACAATAACATTATAGCAGGAAATCAACCTGGAAATAACCAACCACAGTTCAGCAAACTACTAAAATTCTGTGATAAATTTTTGCTTAATCAGCAGATTACAGATCCAACTAGGAACGAAAACACACTACCTGATATTCACAAACAATGATGAGCTAATCAGAGATATTACAATTTCAGATAATACATACTCAGACCACAAGCTCATTGAAGTGCAAACCAACATTAATAATGGTAGTAGGCCCAAGAGGAACAAAAAGAGAGAAGGGTTATTCGATCAATTCAATTTCAACAAAAAGAGGATCAACTGGGAACAAATAAATATAGACCTTGCAAACATTCCATGTGAAACGGTCTTAATTTAAGCGACAAAACTTCCATACAGGGAATAGCCCAACTGACATCTGAAGCATACATGATCTCCTTGAAACATATGGCTGTGAGGAGGGTCAGAAAGAGGACCACTTTAGAAAGAGAATGCAGACGATTGTGCAGGTGAAGGAACAAAATCACAAAAGTCTTAAACAGACATAACTATTACAAAAAAGGAAAATAAATTTAAATAGGGAGATAGAAAAAGAAATAGAGCAGACTCTGAAGCGATCTTTCGAGTCTGAAGAAATGGAATTGGATGAGGAAGCTATACAAGAGATAAAGAAAAATACAAAATATTTTTTCTCATTTGCAAAATCCAAATAAAAAACCTCCATCATTATTGGACCTTTACATACAACTGAAAGGTGCAGTTCGAACACAGAGAACAACAAAGAAATTAATGAAATTCTAAAAAGGCCAGTATAAGCCTATGTTTAGCACCCCAATAAACAACATGAAAGTTGAGGATAAACACAGTTTCTTTATGAATGACATCCAAGCTGCAGATTATTACCGATATTATCACAAACTCAGAAGGCTTTGAAAGAGAAATTGACAAAATGCCCATGCACTCAGCCCCTAGTCCTGACTCGTGGAATTCAATATTCATAAATAAAGGTAAAGTACCAGTAGCACGAGCACTCATTGTAATATGGCGAAAGTGCCTGGATACAGGGGAAATATCAGCAGCACTTAAATCAGCAGATATAGCTTCTCGGCATAAGGGAGGTAGTAAAGCTTTGGCCAAAAAATAATAGACCAGTTGCCCCCTTCACAACCCAGGACATTATGGATTTAGACAGGAAGATCCTGTCTGTCACAGTTACTCAACCACTATGACAGAATTACAGAAGCCTTAGAGAGAAATCAAAATGCAGATGTTGTATATAGACTTTGCAAAGGCTATAGACAAATGTGACACTGGAGTGATAGCCCATAAAATGAGATCAATAGGAATAACGGGTAAAGTGGGGAGTTGAATTTTCAACTTTCTGCCAAACAAAATGTGGAGAGTAATGATCAATCAAGTAAGATCAAGCCCAAGTGTAATGAATAGCTCTGTACCCCAAGGCACAGTCCTGGCACCACTGCTATTCCTCATTCTTATCTCGGATATAGACAAAAATACTAGCCACATCCTCGTGTCATCATTAGCAGAAAATTAAAAAATCAGCATGAAAATTGCTACTGTAGAAGACACTGAAAAATTACAAGCAAATATAAATAAAGTCTTCGATTGGACAACAGAAAATAACATGATGTTTAACGGTGATCATTTCTAGGTACTTAGGTATGGTGGATATGAGGAAGTTCAGGTAAAAAAACATCAGGTAAAAAAACAGGGAATTATGATGTCTGACAACCTGACATAGAGTGAACATAGCCGAGCAAATATAGCGTCAACAAGGAAAATGATAGGATGGATTACAAGGACATTCAATTCCAGGGACCCTTCAGCAATGCTAATACTATTTAAATCACTAGTGCTGTCCCATCTTGAGTATTGTTCAGTACTCACTTTCAGACCAGAAGAGACTGCTGAATTAGAGGGAATGCAGAGAACATATATATGGCAAGCATAGAAATTATATAGAATCTAAATTATTGGTACCGTCTCAAAGCTCTTGAAATATACTCTCTGGAAAGGAAACAAGAAAGGTATCAAATAATATATACATAGAAGGTACATGGAGACCAGGTCCCAAATTTGCACAGTAGAATAACATACTGGATCAAAATGTATGGAAGGAAATGCAATAAGGATTACAGGTGCCATAGGTACAATCAGAAAGCACTGAACATCAGGGGTCCACATCTGTTCAACACCCTACTAGCAAGCATTAGAAATATTGCTGGAACGAAAGTGGATGTATTCAAGAGGCACTTGGACAGGTTCTTGCACAAAACGCTATGCGTGCTTGTGACTGTACAAGAATGTAAAAATCATCATTGCTATGTACTCTCTTAACTCCCCAATGTATATAATAAATAAATTAATGAAGTGCCGGGCCAACCAGGCTGGAGTGGATATGTGGACCTGCGGGTTGCTCCAAGCAACAGCCTGTTGGATCAAGTTATCACAAAAAGAGCCTGGGCTCAGGCCGAGGTCTAGGAGTAAAAGAACTTTCAAAATCTTCTCCAGATATTCAGGTAATGATTTGCTAAATGTCTCTTACATTCTCAAACCAATATTTTTGCTGATGATACTACCGTCATCTATTTAGACCTAACTCCCACACACCAAATAATATTGTAAATGATGAATTAAAAGATTATCATGGATGTCAACCAACGAACTCTCACTAAACATAGAAAAGACCTACAACATATTATTTGGAGGTAAATCATCAAAATAAATTCAATATAAGACAATGATAACATTAACATAAATATGATGGAACGTTAAAATTAAGTTAAATATTTTTTTTTTTTATTCAGGAAAAGTACATACATAGATGAAGTTACACACATAATGTTGGATTTATAGATAGAGCTAGTACATACAATACCTAAAGCACTAATTCGCATAGCGTTTCGGGTAAGGTGTAGGAAAAAAAACACTTAGACTAAAAGGATATAGTAATTGGGATTAAGGTATAAATTGTGTTGAAAAAGGAATAAAACAAAAGGGGGAGGGGAACATGGCAGAAATCAGCAATTGTTCAAGTTGGTCAACAAACAGTATTGTTTAAAATAGCAAGACATGGGGTGACATTTAGGGGGTAAGGTAGGTTACATGGAGTTAATTAGGTAGAACTTAGTTTTACTCTTAAGGTTGAGAGAGAAGTACAGCCTTTGACATGATTGGGGAGGTCATTCCACATTCTGGGTCCCTTGATTTGTAGAGCATTTCTAGTTTGGTTTAGTCGCACTCATGATATATCAAATAGGTATTTGTTTCTGGTGTGATGACCATGGGTTCTGTTACAACCTTCTAGGAAGCTTTTAACCACTGGACTGCACCAACCGAGCTGGGAAACTGGGCCTACCGAGAAAACTCTTTTATTTTTTCGTACCCATTCAAAATGTGTGCACGGTTGGTTGTGTACAAAATGGACTCTTAGGACCTCCAGTGATAGGCAGCCTTCTTAGAAAAAATTCCCAGAATGTCCTAGGGCTGCTGGCTGGGTTAGTACTACAAGAATAGATGAATCTCTTCCAGATTGACTGACACTCTTTGAGACTAGCTGAATCTCATCCAGAATGCCTAAATCTCTTTTTAGATTGACGGACACTCTTCGAGGGGTGGCTGAATCTGTTCCTGTGTAGGACCTTACAATGCGATATTTTCAAGACTACCATACAAACTGATCTTTTCCTATGATCTTTTCAATAATACCTTATAATAATACCTTATAATCTTTCCAATAATACCTACAAGTACTAAAGCCAAGGGTGTACGTGAGTGCGGTATTTGCAAGCACACAGAACGAAGAAACGTAAGCGAAAATCCATCTGTACCTGGTGCAACGAGAGCAAAGTCGCACTGAGTACCATGGACTACTTCGTTGATTATTACTTTCTTCCGAAGTACTGTACTGAGTGTGTAATACAGTGCGTTACTGTGTAAATAGTGTGTGAAACTGTACACATTGTAATTTTGGGGAATTTTTAACAAGTAATATTGAGACAATAAACATTTATTGTGGACACATTACTGACACATGCAACACAGTTCCATGGAACATTATGAACGTTCTACTGTATACATATTGTAAAAGACAAAAATATGCATCATATACGATAAAAAACTAATAAAACCGCATTGGAAATACATAGAACAAATAATTGAAAATATATTTGTGGCAACACCCGGTGCTTGAATGGCCCGTGCGACCGTGTCTGGGAGCTTCACACACGGGCCACCAGCCCCTGATGACGTCACAACGCACCTTGTCCACGTCCCCACAGCCAAAGTAAGTGGAATTTGTCATTTATTTTTACATAGACATGCTCAGGGAAGAGAATTTATCATTTTAATAAGAACAAATAATTTTTTGGGAACATCTGATTTCATGAGGACAGGTGATTATCATAATAAACTTGGCACATCACATTGGTTAAGGTTAAGATTGACATTGCAGTTCAGAGTTTTAAATATATAGAGTACACATGAGAGGATGTGCAGTGACTTATTATGTAACATATTCAAAGATTTGAGTAAGGATCCCGAGTGCTGTCTGGGGCCAGAGTTAGATATTGTTCTAATAGCAGCTTTGTGATGAGTAATTAGAGGACGAAGAGGATTTTGTGTAGTAGAACCCCAAGCACAAATACCATAATTGAGATAAGGATAAGGATAGATGAGAGTGTAATAGAGTGTCACCAGGGCAGGGCGAGGTACATAATATCTGATCTTAAAAACTTTTTTGATATATTTAGAATGTGAATAATTTCATTTCTCCCATCCTACCCATCAACATTGGTAATCTCAGGGCAGCATACTTGGCCCTCTTCTCTTTCTCATATACATTAATGACATTCCACATGCCTCTCAACACCTCAAACCAATTCTATTTGCTGATGACACAATCTTCATTTTCTCTAGTCTTGACCCTCTTTCTCTAAATGTTACAGAGAATACTGAGCTAAATAAAGTTCATCTTTGGCTAACTGTTAACAAACTCACCCTTAACATTGACAAAACTTTCTATATTTTGTTTGGCAATAAATCCTCAAATCAAATTAATCTAAGAATAAACAATATCGAAATTAGTAATAGAGTAGATGGCAAATTCGTTGGTGTTCTCATGGACCTGAAGCTAAATTTCCAGAGACATTCTAAATATACCAAAAAAAGTTTCTAAAACTGTTGGCATACTTTCTAAGATCAGATATTATGTACCTCGCCCTGCTCTGGTGATGCTCTATTACTCTCTCATCTATTCTTATCTCAATTATGGTATTTGTGCTTGGGGGTTCTACTGCACAAAATCATTTACATCCTCTAATTACTCAACACAAAGCTGCTATTAGAACAATATCTAACTCTGGCCCCGGACAGCACTCGGTACCCTTACTCAAATCTTTGAATATGTTACATATTAAGTCACTGCACATCCTCTCATGTGTACTCTATATATTTAAAACTCTGAACTGCAATGTCAATCCTGACTTTAAAAGTTTCCTAGAAGGTTGTAACAGAACACATGGGCACCACACCAGAAACAAATACCTATTTGATATTCCAAGAGTGCGACTTAACCAGACTAGAAATGCTCTACAACTCAAGGAACCCAGAATGTAGAATGACCTCTCTAATCATGTCAAAGGCTGTACCTCCATCAACCAGTTTAAGAGTAGAACAAAGTACTACCTAATTAACTCAACCTAACCTACCTTACCCCCTAAATGTCAACCCATGTCTTGCTATTCTAAATAATGCTGTTTGTTGACCAACTTTAACAATTGCTGATTTTTGCCATGTCCCCCCCCCCCCCCTTTTTTTATTCCTTTTTTTCAATACAATTTATACTTTACTCCGAATTACTATTACGTTTTAGTCTAAGTGTTTTCCCTCCACACCTTGCCCGAAACGCTATGCGGATTAGTGGCTTTTAGGTATTGTATGTACTAGCTCTATCTATAAACCCAACAGTATGCTTGTATCTCTGCATCTGTGTATGTACTTTTCCTAAATAAAATTATTATTATTATTATTAATGCGTCCCTGAAAATTCATCTTGTTATCGATGAGAACACCAAGGAATTTGCCATCTACTTTGTTACTAATTTGGATATTGTTTATTCTTACATTAATTTGATTTGAGGATTTATTGCCACACAAAACATAGAAAGTTTTTTCAATGTTAAGGGTGAGTTTGTTAGCAGTTAGCTAAAGAAGGACTTTGTTTAGTTTAGTATTCACTGAGACATTTAGAGAAAGAGGGTCAAGACTGGAGAAAATGAAGGTTGTGTCATCAGCAAATAGAATTGGTTTGAGGTGTGAGAGGCATGTGGAAGGTCATTAATGTAGATGAAAAAGAGGAGAGGGCCAAGTATGCTGCCCTGAGGAACACCAATGTTGATGGGCAGGGTGGGAGAAATGGAATTATTCACAGAAACATACTGGAGCCTGTCAGTAAGGTAAGACTGAAGATATTAAAGGGAGTGACCTCTGAGTCAATAATGATGTAATTTTAGAAGACGGTTTCGATGGTTGACAGTGTCAAAAGCCTTATGTAGGTCAACAAATAACCCAACAGGAAGCTCATATTTATCAAGAGCTGCACGTATCAAGTTAATCATATTAATAAGTGCATCGTTAGTTCCTTGGCCTTTACATGGACAAGAGACTAAACTTCAGCACCCACATACAACACACAGTAAAGTCTCAAAAACTGTCGGGTAAACTCTTTAAAATCAGGTACCGTATTATATTCACCACTCTGCTCTCCTCTTATTAAACTACTCGCAAATCTATCCCAATCTTACATACGATATCTGTGAACTGGGTTCAGCCACATCCAACTACCTCAAGCCCATCATCACCCAGCAAAAAATCTACTAACAGAACCATAAGGAACTATGTCCTCAGGCAACATTGCCCCCGTCTGATTAAATCCCTAAACATGCTTAACATACACTTCACACATTTTATTGTGCTCTTTACATGTAAAAACTTTGTTCCTAAATGCTAATTCTGATTCTGAAGCTCTTCCACAGTAAATGTAATAGAACCCATGAGTACCACACCAGAAAAATCTCTGTGAAATATCGAGAGTCAAGTTAATTCTTTGCTTACATTCCATACAAATAAAAGGACCCAGTTCCTGTAACTCTCACTCTAATGAAATAACAATTTATCCAACCTATTGCTTACTCAAAAGTAAAACCAAAAAGAGTACCTTATTTCATCCTCATAGTTTCCTACCCTGTGCTTCAAACTCACACTGTATCTTGTGTTACCCTCTCCTCCAATATTAGCCTTTAGTACATAAGACATTCATATTCACCAGTGTAATCTCCCCTGTTAATTTATATTGTTGTTTTATGTTGACTTCAAATTTTGCTGCAATGTCACCATTCATCTTACCTTATTTATTAGATGAAGGACTTGCTGTTACGGGGGCATGTGGACTTGGGCTATCCTAGCAAGGGGGCTGCTAAGACTCAGGAGACAGAACACTTAGTCTGTGACTCACGTAACTCACCAGAGTTACTTGGTCCCAAAGGAGAGGACCACGTTATGCCCACCACCGCAGGTCTTTGCTCCCATCACCGGGGTGCCATTGATTCACCCTGGGAACCCTTCAGTCAACCATGGGGAAACTGCTGTCAGCAGTTCCGGCCTTGACCCATGGAGGAGTGAAGGAAGAGTCAGGTTTACCTTCAACAACACTTCCTCTGAGCCTTGCCTGCCATAACAAAAGGTTGCGGGAAATCCTTTCCCACCTGTGTTTCTCTCTATATAACAAGGTCACCAGCTGGGTTAATATCTCTGCACCCCAGCAATGAAGTTCAGTGGGTATACACTATGTTGCCTGTTGACAAAGTGTTGCTCCACTTATAGGGTTGATACAGGACTGCCAGCCTAGGGTACACTTTCATTTATGTCTGTGTTGCTCTACTACCCTCCAACCAAATAGAAACGTTAATAAACAAATTAGGTTTATTGTTACACACAGCCAAATTTTGTAACAGATGAAGAGGTTTGGACAAACATTTGCTCAATGCTAAATATAGAGGAATCAGCCAAGCGATCTACCTCATCACATAATGATAAATTTAAACCATGATTGTTATCCAGCAAACATAAAACATTTTTTTGACGTTTTTAATTGGTCGCAGAATGGTGACACTAACTATTTATATAAAGTCGTAATTTTTACGTACATAATACGTTAACTTCAGTCACTCAAATCATAGACAGTTATTGCAAATGAACAAATGACATTTTTAAATGTTTCTAATTTAATTTAAGTACGAATACTTAATGTGTGTATGTGTGTGGGTGGTTGAGTTTTAATTGGTTGTGTTAATTGGTTTGTATGTACTCACCTAGTACTCACCTAGTTGTGTTTGTGGGGGTTGAGCTCTGGCTCTTTGGTCCCTCCTCTCAACTGTCAATCAACTGGTGTACAGATTCCTGAGCCTATTGGGCTCTATCATATCTACATTTGAAACTGTGTATGGAGTCTGCCTCCACCACGTCACTTCCTAGTGCATTCCATTTGTTAACTACCCTGACACTGAAAAAATTCTATTTAACGTCTCTGTGGCTCCTCTGGATACTAAGTTTCCACCTGTATCCCCTTGTTCGTGTTCCACCCGCGCTAAAGAGTTTGTCTTAGTCCACTCTGTCAATTCCCCTGAGAATTTTGTAGGTGGTTATCATGTCTCCCCTTACTCTTCTGTTTTCCAGGGTTGTGAGGTTCAGCTCACTTAGCCTTTCCTCGTAACTCATTCATCTCAGTTCTGGGACCAGTCTGGTGGCATACCTCTGAATCTTCACTAACTTCGTCTTGTGTTTAACTAGGTATGAACTCCAGGCTGGAGCTGCATACTCCAGGATTGGTCTTACATAAGTGGTATACAGGGTCCTGAATGATTCCTTACACAAGTTTCTAAAGGCAGTTCTTATATTGGCCAGTCTAGCATATGCCGCTGATGATATCCTTTTGATGTGGGCCTCTGGGGACAGGTTCAGTGTGATATCGACCCCCAAATCTTTCTCTCTATTTGACTCTTGTAGGATTTCACCTCCCAGATGGTATCTTGTGTTCAGCCTTCTGCTCCCTTCGCCTAATTTTATTACTTTACACTTTCCTGAGTTGAACTTTAGCAGCCATTTTCAAACCCATTCCTCCAGTTTGTCCAGGTCGTCCTGTAGCCTCTGTCTATCTTCATCTGTTTTGATTCTTCTCATAATTTTTGCATTATCAGCAAACATTGAGAGGAATGAGTCTATACCCTCTGGAAGGTCGTTTACATATACTAGAAACAGGATGGGTCCGAGTACAGAGCCCTGTGGAACCCCGCTGGTGACATCTCGCCACTCTGATGCCTCCCCCCTCACCGTTACTCGCTGTTTCCTATTGCTTAGATACTTCCTTATCCACTGGAGCACCTTACCTTTTACTCCTGCCTGCTGCTCCAACTTTTGTTGGAGCAGCAGGCAGCCTTTTGTGAGGTACTATGTCAAAGTCTTTCTGACAGTTCAAGAAAATGCAATCTGCCCGCCCTTCTCTTTCCTACCTAATTTGTGTTGCTTGGTCATAGAATTCTATTAGGCCTGTGAGACACGATTTACCATCTCTGAACCCATGCTGGTGGTGTGTTACAAAGCTGTTTCCCTCCAGATGCTCTACGAGCCTTTTCCTCACAATCTTCTCCATCACCTTGCATGGTATATAAGTTATAGAAACTGCCCTGTAGGTTAGTGCCTCTTGCCTGCCACCCTTTTTGTAAATTGGGACTACATTAGCTGTCTTCCAGCTTTCTGGAAGGTCTCCCGTTTCCAGTGACCTGTTATACACCATAGAGAGTGGCACACTTAGTGCTTCTGCACCTTCTTTTTGAATCCACGGTGAGATTCTGTCAGGCCTAACAGCCTTTGACACATTTAGCTCCAACAGCTTTCTTTTGACCTCATCACTTGTGAGGAAAATTTCCTCCAAGGTTCTTCGGTTTGCCTCCTCGTTTAGTGCAGGGACATCTCCTTGTTCTATTGTGAAGACCTCCTGGAATCTCTTGTTGAGTTCTTCACACACCTCTTTGTCGTTCTCTGTGTATCTGTTCTCCCCTTTTCTCAGTTTCATCACTTGTTCCTTCACTGCTGTTTTCCTCCTGATGTGGCTGTGGAGCAGTTTTGGTTGGGTCTTAGCTTTACTCACGATGTCCTTTTCGTACTGCCTCTCTGCTTCTCTCTTCACTCTGATGTACTCATTTCTGGCCCTCTGGTATCTCTCCCTGCTCTCTGGTGTTCTGTTGTTCCTGTAGTTTCGCCATGTTCTTTTACTCAATTGCTCTGCTGCCGCACATTCCTGGTTGAACCATGGATTCTTCTGTTGCTTTTCATTTTTCACTTTTTGGACTGGGATAAACATGTCTGCAGCCTCCTGACTCTTCTGAGTGACATAATCCATCATATCTTGTACAGTCTTTTCTCTGAGTTCTGTTTTCCATGGTATTCCCATTAGGAAGTTCCTTATCTCGTCATATTTTTCCTCTTCGGTAATTTAGTATTTTTCCTTCCAATCCCATCCTTGGATAGGTTATCCCTACTTCTACCAGATACTCAAATATCAATACACTGTGGTCACTCATTCCTATGGGGGCTTCATATTTGACTTCCTTTATTTCTGAGTCATTTAAGGTGAAAATCAGGTCGAGTCTAGCTGGTTCGTCATTTCCTCTCATTCTTGTGGGCCCTTTGACATATTGGTTCAGAAAGTTCCTTATACTCACTTCCAAAAGTTTAGATCTCCATGTGTCTTCACCTTCATGTTGGTCCCCATTCTCCCAGTCTATCTTTCCTTGGTCGAAATCGCTCATGATTAAGAGTCTGGATCCCCTGCAAGCAACTGAAGCTGCTCTCTCTATTATGTTAATTGTTGCCATGTTGTTTCTGTCGAACTCTTGTCTGGGTCTTCTGTCATTTAATGGAGGGTTGTAAATGACTGCCACTATCATCTTAGGTCCACCCATTGTCATAGTTCCTGTTAGGTAATCTCTGAATCCGTCGCAGCCCAGAATTTCCATCTCTTCAAAGCTCCAGTCCTTCCTTATCAGCAGAGCCACTCCTCCTCCTCCTCTCCCATCTCTCTCTTTCCTTACTATATAAAAGTCCTTTGAAAACACAGCATTTGTTATGACTCCTGACAATTTTGCTTCTGTGAGTCCTATTACATCTGGGTTTTCTTCCTGCGCCCTTTCTGCCAGTTCACTTGCTTTGTTGGTAATCCCATCGATGTTTGAGTACATTACCTTGAAGCTCACTTTCCTATGTCCATTTTCACCCACCCTCCCCACTAGCTGTTTCATGGGTATTGCAGCTTGGGTAGGCTCATCCCCCTGTGGGGTAGTTACCGGGGGTTCTGAGGGAGGTGGGGGTTGGGGGGAAGGAGGGGCAGGGGGAGGATAGCTTAGAACTGGGGTGGGGGATGGAGGACTTATTTCGTGTCTGGGCCGGCTTGGGGCAAGAGGAAGACCAAGGGGCAGGAGGGAACTGGGTACTCGGGGTAGGGAGGGAGGGAGGAATTGGGTGGAATGGTGGAACTCCTCACATATAGGGTGGTGAGTTGGGATATTGCACTCCCCTCTGGGGGGTTCCCAAGGTGCTGGGTTTGGGTTCCACCTCCCCACTGGGATTGCTGGGATGGGGGTTGAGGTTCCCTGGCTCCCTTCCCTCTGCCTGCGCCTTTTCCTTGCATCTGCTGCCTGTATTATCTCTGTCCTGGTCATGTCCCTCTGAAGGAATACCTGTCTGTAATTCGTTACATATTTCAGTTTGCTCTTTTTTGCTAGGATGTCCTCTTTGATGCACTTGTTTTTGAGCACTACTTTGATCAACCGGTCTTTGTCTTTGTTGTACTGGCCAATCCGGAAAAACTTTTCTATGTCTGTGTCAGCCCCTTCCAGACCTATCTCCTTTAGTATCCCTGCCACTGCAGCTTTGTCCTTAGACCTCCATTCTTCCCTTGTGGAACCCTCTTGTTCCTTAACACCTATCACTACTACAGCTCTTTTCCTTTCCAGTAACTGGCTCGTGCATCTAGCTGCCTCCTGTGAGATTGCTGCTTTCATTACAACTTCCTTGACTGTGGACATTGCTCCAGGGCTCTTAAGCATTTCAGCAAAGGTGGCACCTACCCTGCCATTGATGCATCTCCTGGTACCTGGGGGTTGGTTCCCCTGGGTCACATTCTGAAGAGATCCTGTTCTTAGGTTTGTTATCTCTTCTTGCGCTGCCTTTAGTTCATTCTGCAGTTTATTTATGAGTCCTCTCATGTCGAGGGGGGGGGGGAGGTAGGAGCCGAGAAGAGAGAAAGGAGAGGGGAAGAGAGGAAGGAGAGGGGGAGAGAGGAATGAGAGGGGGAGAGAGGAAGGAGAGGGGGAGAGAGGAAGGAGAGGGGGGAGGGAGATAGGAAGGAAGGGATGATGAGAGGAAGGAGAGGGGAAGATAGGAAGGAAGGGAGGATGAGAGGGGGAGAGAGAGGGAGGGTAGGGAGAGCGAGGGAGGAGATGGAGAGAGGGAAGGGGAGGGAGAGCATGGGAGAGCGAGGGAGAGAGGAGGAGAGAGGGAGAGAGGGAGAGAAGGAGAGAGCGATAGCGAGAGAGTGTGGGGAGTGGGAGTGGGGGGGGGGGGGGGAGTGTATTGGGTTAGTGAGATGGGGGTAAGAGACAGGATGGATTATGAGTTAGGTCTTATCCCCTTTCCACGAAAGGTGTTAATCCTTTCAAGCCTGACTGAACTTTTGTGTGTGTGTGCGTGTGTGTGTGTGTGTGTGTGTGTGTGTGTGTGTGTGTGTGTGTGTGTGTGTGTGTGTGTGTGTGTGTGTGTGTGTGTGTGTGTGTGTGTGTGTGTGTGTGTGTGTGTGTGTGTGTGTGTGTGTGTGTGTGTGTGTGTGTGTGTGTGTGTGTGTGTGTGTGTGTGTGTGTGTGTGTGTGTGTGTGTGTGTGTGTGTGTGTGTGTGTGTGTGTGTGTGTGTTTGTTTTTGCATGTGCATGCAAACGTACGTGCGCGTGCATGCATTCATGCGTGCGTACATGGGTGTGTTACGAGGGTCCCATAAATGTCAACCTCTACCCAAAATGAGCCACTTTGAGATTTTAAATGTATAAGATATACTGAACAAGAATTTGATAATATTTTACCTCACTCTGTACACCTGAAGAATTGACCAGAGAGGGGTACCTACCTGTCAGCCTCCCACTCACACAACTAGGTGAATAACGATGGCTGGATGACGAATTGATCCGTCGTCGCCTCCCACGTGGTGATTCACTAATCCAGTAGATTGATGATGGCGGTTCTTCTCTATCTAACATAAATCTCTGGAGTCAGTCACTGTATCGTTGTGTCTGTTGTGTTACAGTTCACCAATTTACTGTACCACTGATCACTTGACCCAACATGTAAACAAAGCCTCGTGGCACTTCCACGTTGCCTGTCTGGTGAATTCACTGTTTAACACAAAGTTCTAGTGATAGCACTGTATTTTCTTTCCTATTCGCGGTGGTTATACACTTTGTGATACTCCTAGATATGTGATCTGTCCCTGTAGCCTTAATTAATCCAAAAATATTGGCGTTTATTGTAGCCCGCGACCCTCCTTCGACAGTTGGCTCGACATGTGTGTGTGTGTGTGCTTGCGTGCATGCATGTATTCACCTAATTTTCACTTTATTCATTTCATTTTCACTTTATTCATCCACTTTATCAGTCTCCGTGGTGTAGTGGTAAGACACTCGCCTGGCGTTCCGTGAGCGCTTTGTCATGGGTTCGTATCCTGGCCGGGGAGGATTTACTGGGCGCAAATCCTTAACTGTAGCCTCTGTTTAACTCAACAGTAAAATGGGTACTTGGTTGTAACAACGATTCTTCTCGGCGGGGATCGTATTCTAGGGACCTGCCCGAAACGCTACGCGTACTAGTGGCTGTACAAGAATGTAACAACTCTTGTATATATATAAAAAAAGTAGTATTCACCTAGTTGTGCTTGCGGGAGTTGAGATCTGCTCTTTCGGCAAGCCTCTCAACTGTCAATCAACTGTTTCTACTACTACTTTTTTTCACACCACACCACACACACAACGACACACACACACACACACACACACACACACACACACACACACACACACACACACACACACACACACACACACACACACACACACACACACACACACACACATATACACACACACACACACCAGGAAGCAGCCCGTGACAGCTGACTAACTCCCTGGTACCTATTTACTTCTAGGTAACAGGGGCATAAGGTGAAAGAAACTCTGCCCATCATTTCTCGCCGGCGCACAGGATTGAACCCGGGACCACAGGATCACATGTCGAGCATTCTGTCTGCTCGGCTACCGGCTCCCGAACGTGCGTGTATGTGTGCGCGCGTGCGTGTGTGTGTGTGTGTGTACTCACCTAGTTGTACTCACCTAGTTGTACTCACCTAGTTGTGTCTGCAGGATCGAGCATTGACTCTTGGATCCCGCCTTTCGAGCATCGGTTGTTTACAGCAATGACTCCTGTCCCATTTCCCTATCATACCTGGTTTTAAAATTATGAATAGTATTTGCTTCCACAACCTGTTCCTGAAGTGCATTCCATTTTCCCACTACTCTCACGCTAAAAGAAAACTTCCTAACATCTCTGTGACTCATCTGAGTTTCAAGCTTCCATCCATGTTCCCTCGTTCTGTTACTATTCCGTGTGAACATTTCGTCTATGTCCACTCTGTCAATCCCTCTGAGTATCTTATACGTTCCTATCATGTCCCCCCTCTCCCTTCTTCTTTCTAGTGTCGTAAGGCACAGTTCCCTCAGGCGCTCCTCATACCCCATCCCTCGTAGCTCTGGGACGAGTCTCGTTGCAAACCTCTGAACCTTTTCCAGTTACATTATATGCTTCTTCAGATGGGGACTCCATGATGAGGCGGCATACTCTAAGACTGGCCTTACGTAGGCAGTGTAAAGCGCCCTAAATGCCTCCTTACTTAGGTTTCTGAATGATGTTCTAACTTTTGCCAGTGCCAGTGTACGTTGCTGTCATTATCCTATTTATATGTGCCTCAGGAGATAGATTAGGTGTTACGTCCACCCCCAGGTCTCTTTCACGCATCGTTACAGGTAGGCTGTTCCCGTTTATTGTGTACTGTCCCTTTGGTCTCCTATCTCCTAGTCCCATTTCCATAACTTTACATTTGCTCGTGTTGAATTCCAGTAGCCATTTCTCTGACCATCTCTGCAACCTGTTCAGGTCCTCTTGGAGGATCCTGCAATCCTCCTCTGTCACAACTCTTCTCATCAACTTTGCGTCATCCGCAAACATCGTCATGTAGGACTCTACGCCTGTAAACATGTCGTTAACATATACAAGAAATAGAATTGGTCCCAGCACCGATCCTTGTGGTACTCCACTTGTTACTGTTCGCCAGTCCGACTTCTCGCCTCTTACCGTAACTCTTTGGCTCCTTCCTGTTAGGTAGTTCCTTATCCATGCTAGGATCTTTCCCCCCACCCCCGTCTGCCTCTCGAGCTTGAACAGCAGTCTCATGTGCGGTACTGTATCAAAGGCTTTTTGGCAGTCCAGAAATATGCAGTCTGCCCACCCATCTCTGTCCTGTCTTATCCTCGTTATTTTATCATAGAATTCCAGAAGGTTTGTTAGGCACGATTTCCCTGTCCAGAACCCATGTTGATGTTTGTTCACAAACTTAATGTTCTCCAGGTGTGCAACCAGTCGCAGCCTAATTATTCTTTCCAGTATTTTACAGGGGATGCTTGTCAGTGATACAGGTCTATAGTTAAGTGCCTCCTCCCTATCACCTTTCTTGAAGATCGGCACGACATGTGCCTTCTTCCAGCAACTGGGCAATTCTCCTGACATAAGTGACTCATTAAAGATCATTGCCAGAGGCACGCTGAGGGCCTGTGCTGCTTCTTTTAGTATCCACGGTGATACTTTGTCTGGTCCAACTGCTTTAGTTGCATCTAGAGTTGTCAACTGTTTCATTACCTCCTCTGCTGTCACCTGTGTGTGTGTGTGTGTGTGTGTGTGTGTGTGTGTGTGTGTGTGTGTGTGTGTGTGTGTGTGTGTGTGTGTGTGTGTGTGTGTGTGTGTGTGTACACGTGTGTGTGTGTGTGTGTACTCACCTAGTTGTACTCACCTAGTTTTGCTTGCGGGGGTTGAGCTCTGGCTCTTTGGTCCCGCCTCTCAACCGTCAATCAACAGGTGTACAGGTTCCTGAGCCTATTGGGCTCTATCATATCTACACTTAAAACTGTGTATGGAATCAGCCTCCACCACATTGCTTCCTAATGCATTCCATTTGTCAACCACTCGAAGACTAAAAATGTTCTTTCTAATATCTCTGTGGCTCATTTGGGCACTCAGTTTCCACCTGTGTCCCCTAGTGCGTGTGCCCCTTGTGTTAAATAGCCTATCTTTATCAACCCTGTCGATTCCTTTGAGAATCTTGAATGTGGTGATCATGTCCCCCCTAACTCTTCTGTCTTCCAACGAAGTGAGGTTCAATTCCCGTAGTCTCTCCTCGTAGCTCATACCTCTCAGCTCGGGTACTAGTCTGGTGGCAAACCTTTCAACCTTTTCCAGTTTAGTCTTATGCTTGACTAGATATGGACTCCATGCTGGAGCCGCATACTCCAGGATTGGTCTGACATATGTGGTATATAATGTTCTAAAAGATTCCTTACACAAGTTTCTAAAGGCCGTTCTTATGTTAGCCAACCTGGCATATGCTGCTGATGATATCCTCTTGATATGAGCTTCAGGGGACAGGTCTGGCGTGATATCAACCCCCAGGTCTTTCTCTCTCTCTGACTCTTGAAGTATTTCATCTCCCAAGTGATACCTTGCATCTGGTCTCCTGCTTCCTACTCCTATCTTCATTACATTACATTTGCTTGGGTTAAACTCTAACATCCATTTGTTCGACCATTCCTGCAGCTTGTCCAGGTCTTCTTGAAGCCTCAAGCTGTCCTCCTCTGTCTTAATCCTTCTCATAATTTTGGCGTCGTCAGCAAACATTGAGAGGAATGAGTCTATACCCTCTGGGAGATCATTTACGTATATCAGAAACAGGATAGGTCCAAGCACAGAGCCCTGTGGGACTCCACTGGTGACTTCCCGCCATTCTGAGGTCTCACGTCTCACTATAACTCTCTGCTTCCTATTGCTTAGGTACTCCCATATCCACTAGAGCGCCCTACCAGTTACTCCTGCCTGTTTCTCCAGCTTATGCATCAACCTTTTATGGGGTACTGTGTCAAAGGCTTTCCGACAGTCCAAAAAAATGCAGTCCGCCCATCCTTCTCTTTCTTGCTTAATCTTTGTCACCTGATCATAGAATTCTATCAAGCCTGTAAGGCAAGATTTACCCTCCCTGAACCCATGTTGATGGGTTGTCACGAAGTCTCTTCTCTCCAGATGTGTTACTAGTTTTTTTCTCACAATCTTCTCCATCACCTTGCATGGTATACAAGTTAAGGACACTGGCCTGTAGTTCTTTGCCTCTTGTCTGTCACCCTTTTTAAATATTGGTACTACATTAGCAGTCTTCCATACTTCTGGTAGGTCTCCCGTTTCCAGTGACCTACTATACACTATGGAAAGTGGCAAGCTAAGTGCTCCTGCACACTCTTTCAATACCCATGGTGAGATTCCATCCGGCCCAACAGCTTTTCTCACATCCAGCTCCAATAGGTGCTTCTTGACCTCATCTCTTGTAATTTCGAACCTTTCCATGGTCACCTGGTTTGCTGCCACCTCTCCTAGCACCGTGACTTCTCCCTGTTCTATTGTAAAGACCTCCTGGAACCTTTTGTTGAGTTCGTCACACACCTCTTTGTCATTCTCTGTGTACCTGTTCTCGCCCACCTTAAGTTTCATCACCTGTTCCTTCACCGGTGTCTTCCTCCTGATGTGACTGTGTAGTAGCTTGGGTTCGGTCGTGGCTTTATTAGCTATATCATTTTCATACCTTTTCTCAGCTGCTCTTCTCACACTAACATACTCGTTCCTGGTTCTCTGGTATCTCTCTCTACTTTCTGGTGTTCTGTTATTACGGAAGTTCCTCCATGCCCTTTTGTTCAGCTCCTTTGCTTTCATACATTCCCTATTAAACCACGGATTCTTCCTTTGCTTCTCTGTTTTTTCCTGTTGGGCTGGGAAAAACCTGCTTACAGCCTCCTGACATTTTTGGGTGACATAGTCCATCATGTCTTGTACAGACTTGGTTCCGAGTTCTGTGTCCCAATGTATATCCCATAGGAATTTATTCATCTCGTAGTTTCCCTTTCGGTACGCCAGCCCTTTGTTTCCCAGTTCTTTTTTTGGGGTGATAATTCCTAGCTCAACCAGGTACTCAAAGCTCAATACACTATGATCACTCATTCCCAAGGGGGCTTCCAACTTAACTTCCCTTATATCCGACTCATTTAGGGTAAATATCAGATCAAGCAAGGCTGGTTCATCCCCTCCTCTCGTTCTTGTCGGTCCCTTGACGTGTTGACTTAGAAAGTTTCTTGTTGCCACATCCAGCAGCTTAGCTCTCCATGTGTCTGGGCCTCCATGTGGGTCTCTGTTCCCCCAATCTATCTTTCCATGGTTGAAGTCTCCCATGATTAGTAGCCTGGATCCGTTCCTGCTAGCCACAGAAGCTGCTCTCTCTATTATATTGATGGTGGCCAAGTTGTTTCTATCATATTCCTGTCTGGGTCTTCTGACATTCGGTGGGGTGTTATATATGACTACTACTATAATTTTCTGTCCTCCAGTTGCTATGGTGCCTGAAATGTAGTCACTGAAACCTTCACAGTTCTGAATTACCATCTCTTCGAAACTCCAACCTTCTCTTAGTAGCAAAGCTACACCACCTCCTCCTCTCCCTTCACTCTCTTTCCTCACTACATAGTAGCCCTGTGGAAACACTGCGTTTGTTATGGTGTTTGTTTGCTTTATTTCTGTGAGTGCAATTATGTCTGGGTTTTCTTCTAGTGCCCATTCTCCGAGTTCACTTGTTTTATTAATAATTCCATCTATGTTAGTGTACATTGCCTTGAAGCTCACTTTCTACAGTTCATTTTCTTGTCACTTGTGTATGTGTTTCTTGTGTGTGTGTACGCGTATCTGTGTGTACACGTGTGTGTTTGTATGTGTACACGTGTGTGTGTGTATCTGTACACGTGTGTGTGTGTATGTGTACACGTGTGTGTGTGTGTGTGTACGCGTATCTTTGTGTACACGTTTGTGTTTGTGCATGTATGTTTTTGGCGTGTGGGTTGCGGTTTGTGTGTGTGTGTTGTGCATGAGTGTTTTGGTTTGTGTGTGTTTCGTGTGTGTGTGTGTTTTAGGCATGTGTTTGTGTGTGTGTTTCGTGTGTGTGTGTGTGTGTGTGTGTGTGTGTGTGTGTGTGTGTGTGTGTGTGTGTGTGTGTGTGTGTGTGTATGTGTGTGGGTTTTTCGTGTGTGTGTGTGTGTGTGTGTGTGTGTGTGTGTGTGTGTGTGTGTGTGTGTGTGTGTGTGTGTGTGTGTGTGTGTGTGTGTGTGTGTGTGTGTGTACTCACCTAGTTGTGTTTGCGGGGGTTGAGCTCTGGCTCTTTGGTCTCGCCTCTCAACCGTCAATCAACAGGTGTACAGATTCCTGAGCCTATCGGACTCTATCATATCTACATTTGAAACTGTGTATGGAGTCAGCCTCCACCACATCACCCCTAATGCATTCCATTTGTCAACCACTCTGACACTAAAAAAGTTCTTTCTAGTAGTGAATAAGGAGACAGATTGAGGTAAAAAAATTTCAGACACGGTTGGGCACTTCCATGCCGACTTGACCCTGTTGGGCCAGAACGTCCATTCCTCTTATTTGGGTGGTTAGGTTAGGGCACAGTCAGCGCGCTCCTGGCTGGCTGGCGGTGGTGGGGTGTTGGTCCCCCCTGGGGTCCCGGGGGGACCACCACCAATGGTGTACCTGAGGAACTGGTGCCCTATCCTAACCTGTTTTTTTGCACGATTCGTCTCGAGCTTTTAAGATGAGTCTAGGGCCTCAATGAGGGGGTCTCTACTTATGAGAGGTACCGAGGATGAATGTACAATAGTTGGAAACCAAAAAAATGCACTGGTGAAAGGCATATAAACGTTTTTTGGAGTATTTAATGGCGCTAGTATATGTGTGCGTGTGCGTGTTTTTTTTTTTTTATGTAAATACAATATATCTGGGTTTTTTAATTCCTGCTGAGAAGTGTATCTGAAATAAAGGGTATTGTCTTTACATTTGGTAAGGTTTCAATAATCAGGTAAAAAATAAAAATGAGAAAGACTCGAGTTATATTTTTTCATTTACTCCAGATTATTGTCCCCATTTTCTCTATATTCCGTTTCACAGAAAACATCTTCACGGGCGGTCGAGTCCCGTTTTCGTCTATGGGGAAACTCAGATAATTGACAGAAAAAAATATATGCAAGTTCCATTTTTATTTCCAAACACTGGATAGTTTAATTATTAAGATCGGGAGTTTGCTTATTATTCAGATCTGGGAAACAACAACGTATTATTATTTCATGTTTTTTTTTCATCCAAACATATAGAAACAAGTATTTATGTTTTAATTTTAGAGGAAAGAACATTATCAAATATTTGTTTTGTTTTTGTTTTTTCATAGGAAAGAGCAAACATCAGAAAAGACATAATTCATTCATTCATTCAGTATTATAGATATTCCCCCCACCGGTAAATTAAAAACATTATTTATTTTCATCGTTAGTTCTTTTTTATTGAACAAATAAAAAACCTACAATACACATAACTACAATATATATATATATACGCACACACACACACACACACACACACACACACACACACACACACACACACACACACACACACACACACACACAACTGCATTAATGTGAAGCTAATTTTTTTTTCGGGCAACACCCAAGGTTGGTTTTAATGGTCAATGGAGGCAGTCGCAGGTGGCAAATTGCTTTTTAATGCGCACGTGCCCCAAACTGGCGATCTCCCAGGGACCTTTCAAAGATAATTACCAGTACAGGTAGTTGCCAGTGACGAGCTGCCCTCTGGGGTCAATTTTAAGTAGTTATCCTCGGGGGAGGGGGAGTGGTTGTGCTCCACATCAGAACCCCAGGTATCCACAGTCTCACACTGCCTCGCCACCAACACACGGCCAGATGGTTCGCAACCTAATCAAATGCGTCCAATGCGGACAAATTTGCCACAACATTGGTAAGCCACAACATTGGTAATTTGCCACAATATTATATATATATATATATATATATATATATATATATATATATATATATATATATATATATATATATATATATATATATATATATATATATATATATATATATATATATATATATATATATATATATATATATTTATATTTATTTATTTATTTATTTATTTATTTATTTATTATTTACTTATTTATTATTTTTTTCACACATAGCCATTCACCATGCCACAAGCCCAGGCTGTGCTTTACCCACCAACGAACTCTGGAGCAGTGATTCGGACCCATCGCCAAACCCGCGAGTTTGGTCTCCCGACTTATTCAGCGATTGTGATGACCCAGAATCGTCGCCCTCGCCACATACTCCACAATGCTCAGGCATGCCCCCCGATTTCGACCCTCGACCGTCAAGAACACGCCGCTATAAACGTGAGTTATTACTATTATTTATTTATTTATTTATTTATTCACATTATCAACGCCGTTATTGAAAAAGAGATAGAGAGAGAGAGAGAGAGAGAGAGAGAGAGAGAGAGAGAGAGAGAGAGAGAGAGAGAGAGAGAGAGAGAGAGAGAGAGAGAGAGAGAGAGAATATATATATATATATATATATATATATATATATATATATATATATATATATATATATATATATATATATATATATATATATATATATATATATATATATATATATATATATATATATATATATATATATATATATATATATATATATATATTCACGCCTCTTAAAAGAAAAGAAAAAAAAAACATTTTTTTTTGTCTCCCACCAGGGCAACCATATCGACTGCTAATACAACGACAGCGGCAACAGCAGCAGCAGCAGCAGGATGCCCAGCCAACATCACCCAGCTCACCAATCAACACACGAGTCAGGTCTCCCGACATGTTCAGCCCCACGCCAGATTTTGAACAGGATTTCTCACCTAAAACACCCCCATACTTGGCGGACGATGACGATTCCGACCCCGAACCGCCACCACCAAGAACCCGCCGCTACAAACGTAAGTTATTTTTTTTTTTTTTTAATTATTATTATTATTATTATTATTATTATTATTATTATTGCGAGTGCTTGAGAGAGAGAGAGAGAGAGAGAATCATATAGACACCTCTTAAAAGGCTATTCCTTCCAGGGCTGCCATATCGCACTCTAATTCAACAACAACAACAATGCGAGGAACAACAACAACACGCACACGCCTCGCCCAGCTCCTCGGTCCATATGCGCGTCAGATCCCCCGATTTGTTCGAAAGTTATAGCAGCGACCAGTCAACATCATCGCTTCGGCGTGGGGGGCAGCATAGGGAACGTGAGTATTTCACATTTTTTTTTTGTTTTTGTTTTTTGGTGTTGTTATGTGATCTCGATCGCACCACTCGCTCAAAAAAAAAAAAAAAAAAAAAAAAAAAAAAAAAAAACAGACGAGGGCATGCCAATATTAATGCTAATTTTTTTTTTTTTTTTTAAGACATCTCAATCAACAATCAACACACTCACACACAGTTATTAATACCTCTTTTTTTTTTTTTTGCAGACGCTGACAGTGACTCATCATCATCATCAAACCCAGCAGCCTCATCACCAGAGTCGGTCGACTCACCACCACCACCACCACCTTCCCCGTCCCCTCCCCCTCCTCGGGATATTGAAATTGTGAACATCATTCGCAATTTCAATGGGGCTTACACACGATATTCATTTAGCGTGCCAGAGCACGTGCGGGGTGATCCAGGGGCATATTTACGAACATATCGCGCATTTTTCATTAATTTCGTCAGTGGATTGTTTACTTTAGAACATCCACATATACGCGTCTTCCCTGATTTCACGTTTGGGGTGCGGAGGCTCAACGTAGAGCCAGACGATGATTTTGATCCAGTAATGCACATGCGCGGGGAAATGCGTGCCATAACTCAAGAGGAAGTAGAACAGCTTGTTAATTTGTGGGTCGAAGAGATCGACAATAAACTAGAGGAGTTGCTAGGGGAACAGGAAGGGTCGAGTGTCGGGATAGAGTCGATTTTGGGGTTTTACATAAATGTGGCCCTTATCGAACACCCAATTCGACTGGGTTCATTCGTAGATTACCCGGCCAAGTTACGGGGCAAAGGTCACGTATTCAACCCCCGAGGGGAAGCCAATATTTGCCTTATGCAGTGCATCGCCGTGCACAAATGTTTGGCCCGCGGGCTCCTTTATAACGACATCAAAACTCGGGCCAAATCTGGGCGATGGTGTCGCCGACAAGTAAGATGGAGTAATAATATAGGCACCCCAGTATCTTTTGACGACATCGCCAAAGTCGAAGATTTAAACAGGTCTTCTATATTTATTTATGTTCTGGTAAAAGGAGATAATGGTCGTCATTACATTAGTTTGGCTAGAAAAGGCCGTGGGAATTTTAAGGATGTCATATCTTTACTTATGCTGGAAGGCCAACATTTGGTCCTCATCAAGAACTTTACCAAATATGTGCGTAATATGAGGTCTCATTCGGAAAACATCCCAGCTGATTATGAATTTTGTCACAGCTGCCTCATCGCCCTCCCACCCCATCAAATGCTCGAGCATGAATCAACTTGCGAGGTCAAACAAACGTTGCATTTTCCTCCCCCTGAAAAGAAAATAGAGTTTAAACATTTCGGGCGAGCGTACGGGCCAAGCCACACTTGTTACTATGATTTCGAGTGTGCCCTGCAAAAGGATAGGCCACAGGGCATAATCGAAGCACGTCACAGGGCCATTGCATATGCGTACATAATCATAGACCGTCGCTATAATATCGTAGAAAAAGATTTCTACCTCGGGCCTAATTCTGCAACCCATTTTGTTAATAAACTATCCTCCTCGTGGGCCAGAATAACGCGAGAACAGCCATATTACCATCTGCACATGTCCAATGAGCAAATGGAAAGTTACAAGAGTCAGACCATGTGCGAGATATGCGACGAACCTTTCGGGCCCAAAATCGTCAAAAATAGACACCACGACCATTCACTGAGCGAACATAATTACTTAGCCGCCCTATGCTCTCGCTGCAATCTCCAGTGCAAAGATGGCTACAAATACTTGCACGCATTTTCACATAATGCGGCGTATGATTTAGGGGTTTTGTTAAACGAGTTAGGAAACGTGCCCAAACGCAACGTAGACATTATGTCCAAAGACGGGTGTAAATTTATGAAAGTTGACATTGACTTTCTTAGATTTATGGACAGCTTAGCCTTGCTCAATGGGTCGTTGGCCAAATTAGCCAAGGAACACATCGACAGTGGCAAACCTACGACGTTCACTCTCGCCATGTTAGATAAGGTCCCTGCTGAGGCCCATAATTTATTGTTAACTGGCAAACAGTCCTTTTGTTATGATTACGTGTCAAATTGGGATGTATTAAATGAACCGCGGCTCCCCCCCAGAGATGCATTTTTCAATACCTTGACGCAGGAAGAGCTCCCTGAAAAAGAATACAAACAAGCGTTGGAGGTATTTAAATTAGCCAAGTGCCGCAATATTGGCGAATATCTCGTCTTGTATTTAAAAGTTGATACTGGCATTTTAGCAGACATTTTCACGGTGTGGCGACGCACTATGTTAGATCTTTATAGATTAGATATTGCATATTACCTCTCTTTATCTAGTTTCGCGTGGGACGCCTTCCTGTTCAAAAGTAAGGTGGTGCTAGATCCAATATCAGACCCTAGAATGTATGACCTCATTCGAAGGAATTTAAGAGGAGGCTTCACCTCAGTTGTAAAGCAATTGTCTACCGCCGAGAACCATTACACCGGGGCGGGGTCTAGCGAGGATGGAACCCACATCCTCTATCTAGACTTCAATTCACTCTATGCTACGTGCATGAGTGAAAAGCTCCCCACTGGCGGTTTCCGTTGCCTAACTGACGCCGAACGCGATGAAATGCTATTGCAGGGTTTGAGAAATATTGACTGCGATCAAGAGCGCGGTTATTGGATTTTGTGCGACACTAAACAAGTTTCCCCCGACGTAGCTAGATACACTGACGACCTGCCATTAATTTTAGCACACGCCGACATCGTGACGGAACAACTGTCAGAATACAGTAAGTCGATCCTAGTTGCAGAAAATCGCAAGCTGCCGCGCAATAATCGAAAACTCATTGCCACCCACGAAGCACAACGCGACTATTTAATTAGTCTAGATTTCCTTCAGCTTTTAATGCGACTAGGGGTGGAAGTTTCGCGCGTGCACACTATCTTTGAATTTGAGCAGAGGGCACACCTCAAGTCCTTCGTAGATAGTAATATTCGCGAGCGCACAAACTCGACCTGTGCAATTAAGTCTAAGGCATTTAAACTTGTAAATAACGCTATATATGGCAAATCTTTAACGAATTTGGAGCCTTATGCCAATAAATACTATTTAACCACAACTCGCAAACAGTTCCTCAAACACGCTCGCAGCCCGTTTTTCAAACGAGCGACTTTGCTGAGTGAGGACCGTGTCCTTTGCACAACCCGCAAAGATTCGCTCACTATTGATACGCCCACATATCTAGGCTTTCAAATTCTTCAAATAGCTAAAAGGCGGCTATATTCCTTTTGGTACGACACGGTCAAAGCAAAATATGGTGACAAGGCAAAACTGCTCTACACCGACACTGACTCGTACATTATTCAGCTTACTTGCAGAGATGCTTTTGAAGAGCTTAATAAGGCCCCGCTCATACGCCACATTGATTTTAGCAATTTCCCCGAAGATCATTCTCTATATTCAATCGCGCGAAAAGGCAAACTGGGTCTTTTAAAGTCCGAAGTAGGGTCTAAAATTATAACCCAGCTCGTTGCCCTTAAGCCCAAAATGTACTCGCTAGTGACGCTGGATAAACAGCACATTTGCAGATGCAAGGGGATCACACGACGTCAGCAAGCTGGGCTAGAACACTCATCTTTCATAGACGCCCTTGAAACAAACACAAGTCGGAGGTTTGTGACTAGGACTATTAGAAATGTTGGCGGGCAAATGTGCACATGCGTTACTGTCAAGAGAGGCTTATCCGCGTTTGATGATAAGCGATACGTAATAAGCCCCACTGTTTCACTCGCTTATGGTCACCCCGATATTCCACACGATCCAGAGGATGAGGAGGCAGTCATTAGTGACTTAGAGATGGATGTGGACGCGCAGGAAAATGTGGAACAAAATATACGCCCTGCAGGACGGCGTCATTACCCAATTTTCAATATGTGGGCCAAGAGAGATTCATTGGCCCAAAACCTATTCCCAAACTTGCTGTGAAATATGCTCGCTCCTCTGCATTTAAAAAAAAAAAAAAAAAAACTGTTTGCATTCTCACATTAGTGCGTGTTATTGTTTTTATTGTTGTTATTATTTTATAATGTTATAAGGGATGTTATTATTATTAATATTAATATTATTATTATGCCTATAGATTTAAGCTTGTAAATATGTATATATTATGTTTTTGTTTCAATAAACAAAACAAAAAAAAGTACGTATTTTTAATGTTTTCTTTGTCACGCCCTAAGCTTGTATATCTATCTATCTATCTATATAAATAAATATATATATATATATATATATATATATATATATATATATAATATATATATATATATATATATATATATATATATATATATATATATATATATATATATATATATATATATATATATATATATATATTATGTTTATGTTTCTATAAAAGAAAGAAATGCATGTTTTTTTTTTTTTTATATCCCCCATATATATATATATATATATAACATTCCACAGTGTGCATATTAAACAGTAGAGACTCAGCCCCCAACATGGAAAGACCTGATGAGATAATATCTCAAGCCCATCTTAACATCTTCAGGGAACCATGTCGGATGATAATAGCGGGTTATTCAAATGCAGGGAAATCATTTTTATGCAACAAACTCGTGCACAAGTACCATGAAACATTCGCTCGAATAATTATATGTGGTGGGGGATATCCCGAGTTGATGAACAATCCACGAATTAATAGAAAAATTGTTGCTCATTCGAGCATTATTGATCCTTTGGATGAGCAAATGGGTAATTCCCCAATGCTGATAATAATCGACGATCTCTTTACTGAAAGCGCAAATTCAAAAATTGTTTCTGATATTTTCACCAGGGGACGTCATCATAACATCTCTGCCATATTGATCACGCAAAATATATTTTTCCCTGGAAAATATTCTAGGAACATAAGCCTAAACGCCTCGCATTTCTTATTAGTCAAATCAAGAGATCTTTCTCAAATTGAGACTTTGGGACGTCAAATATTTGGGAAACAGGATTCAAAGAAATTTCTAGAAATATATAAAAAGGTCATAGCCAAACCCTATGGTTATTTATTTGTAGATCTCGGGTCAAGCACACCCGCCAGCATAACTTTGCGCGGGAATATTGTCGAAGAGGAACCATTTGAAATAGTTTATCAATGGTGAGCAAGAAACAGCAAATACTCGATCGAGTTTATAATGATCCTACTTCCACTGGGGGATTTGGAGGCGTGCAGAGATTATATAAAGCAGCTAAATTACTTAATTCTGACATAACACTGGCCGATGTGAAAGATTACTTAAAATCCTCAGACGCATATACGCTGCATTATTTACAACCTAAAAAATTCGCGCGTCGACGAGTTTTGAGTCCTAAACCACGGGTTTATGTGTCTGTTGATCTAGCAGAAATGGGGAAGTTGGCAGGGATGAATAATGGCATCAAATATCTGCTCGTTTGTGTGGACATATACTCCAGGTTTGCTCAAGTAGTGCCGCTAACTAGTAAAGACGCGAACATTGTGTGTAGGGCACTAAAATCTATACTAGAGACACCTCACTCGCGCGGGGTGCGGAAAATTAATTCAGATCGAGGGGGCGAATTTTACAACGCGCGTGTGAAAAAGATGTTGGCCTCTAAGAAAATTGTGCTGTATAGTGTATTTTCTCAGGAAACAAAAGCATCCATAGCCGAAAGATTCATACGCACTTTGAAAACTAAGCTTTACAAGTATATGACTTCGCACAACACATTGAAATATATATAGGGGTGCTGCCTGACGTTGTAAAAACATATAATGTCTCGCCACACCGAGGGTTGGGGGGCAGAACCCCCAGAGAGGCGCATGCTTTAACAAAACCAAGAGAGATTGTTAATCTATTTAACTTAATGTATAAAAACCCAGGCAAAACATCGCGGGGCATCATTCCACAGCTGAAGGTTGGCGAAACAGTACGCATTACTTTATCTGATCGCGTTTCGAAATTTAAAAAAGGTTTCAAACAGCAGAATACGCGAGAAATCTTCACAATCGCGCGAGTGGACAATAGCCAGAGGGTCCCTTTATACTATTTGAAAGATTTGAACGGTGGCAATATTGACGGAGGGTTTTATAGACAGGAACTAACCCTCACCCATTTGCCCGCTGCCTTCAATATTGAAAAGGTTTTGAGCAAGAGAGAAGTCGACGGTCAGTTGCAATATAAAGTCAGATACGAGGGTTATGATCAATCATTCGACCAATGGGTCGACGCCGATGACGTACTGAAACTATGAAGGAGCCTTTAGTTCAGAAATACTGGGATCTGATAAGACTATTAGCCGGTCTTAAGTACTCCAGCAGAAAGAAATTAATTGAAAAATTCAAAAAGCCACACATAAATTGCCTATCGGAAATATTTAAAAATCTTTTAAGAAATAAATTGCCCGTGCCAAGCGAGGTTTTAAAAAAACTGAAAAAATATAGTTCATTAATTCGTGTTGTAGCTTGCAAGAAACCTTCCACGGCAATTAAAAAAAAAATATTAACTAGCAAACGGGGTGGTAATATCCTATCTATTCTCCTTCCCATTGCCGTTAATCTGTTGTCGCGATTATTTACCAAATGAGAGAGTATTATTTAGTCCCGCGGAAAATAATGGACGAGCGAGTGCCGGCCACTTTGCCGACAGTGCCAGAGATATCGATGCCAACGCCCCCGCAACAGACAACTGAGAACGCCCAGCCCGAAAGATCTAATCCTACTGTAGCACATCTGATAAATCTGAGATTAAAAGCGATACATCACGAATATGCAAGGGCACTTTTAAAATATTTCGACGAGAGCGGGCTTGTTAAATGGGACGTTAATGGCAATATAATGAGTCCTGTGACTGGCTTGCATATAATTAATGATATTATATATGGGATGACGGTCCACAATGCTTTATTTGCCCCTACTAAACTACCTCTTGCAAAATTATTTTTTAATGTGGCTTCAATTCCTATGGTTCTATTTAGAAACACTGCGGCTCGCAGACAGGTTAACGATGAGGGAATTAACAGGAGACGGGGCGTGGCTGTTTCGACCTCTGACCTCCCTCCTAAGCGGATCAAGGTCGGTGGTCGCGGGGATCGGGTCGCCCCCTCGTGGTTGGCTTATTAAAAACAAATTACGGCGATTTGAGCATTTATTCATTGCCCACCTGTGACCCGGTACTGATGCCAGAATGGACACTCACATTATATACGCGACCAACGTTGCCAATGCAGATTTGTATCCTGATAACATTCCCAGCTCTTTTTCAAATCGCTTGTATAAGGAATTAAATTTGAATCCCAAGCGCGCCTATGAAATGTGTTTACAGAAATTATTGCTCCCCACATCTCATTACGTGATTATGAAAGACGATCTAGAGAGTTATGTGAGGGTTGGTTTAATATGCACCAATGTACAAATGACGGGCTTTAAACACACCTATTCGAAGTTTTTACTGAAAAACAACATTTTGGCAGGAAGCATAAAGGAAATTAATAATGCAATTAACAATGAAATAGCCAATATATTGTCAAGCAAGGAATTGAGTTTTATAGATAAAGCTTATAAAAAGCTGTATCCAAAATATGGAACAACGTATATAAAATACGATTCAAGCCATAATCGCAATAAATTTAGTGCCGTATACAGCGACGCCATAATGTCGCAGTTCCAAAGACCAGGTGAAGAGATATATAATATGGTTTGCCGAATTTCGCTATCGTTCGGGCGTGCGATCGGGAAGGTAATAGGCACCGAGACAGGTGAGGATTATGTCATATATTTAATCAGGGGTATAAAATATGAGACAGGCAAGGAAACTGATTTATGTGTCTACCCACCACAGCCGAGAGGAATGATGGATAATTTGTGTATTTATTGCGACAAAATTATGCCTACGAGTTATGGTGATCAGTTAGTCAATATACTGGACGTTGTCTCTCTAAATGGGAGTGACGGTGGTAATAAGAAGTTATATAAACCTCTGAACACTTCAATTGTCGACAGTGTGAGCATTACAATGACCGATCAAGAAGGCAATCCTGTTTATTTCGATGCGCGAGGCTGCACGATTGCAGTTTTGCATATAAGGCCGACTTTGGGGGTTATATAATTGAGCGTTGAAGCCTATAATCTTCATTACCTCGCATCTAGTTGCAAAATGCGCGTCGATTTTACCCCGCCGTCGGTGGAGGAGTTATTAATACTCCTAACGCCCCCCGTTTCCGGGAGAGAGGGCGGTTTAGGGGATTTCCGCATTTTTAACAGTACTAGGCGTCATGTGCGAGGGGGTGGGATTTTTAGTTTCATAACTGGACTGGCGAAGCGAGCGGCACCATTCTTGAGGTGCCGCAACAACCTTGGCCCCTGCTGCATTGAGTATGGGCCAGGATGTCGTGCAAGACATAAACAGTGGCGAACGCACATTGAAACAGTCGCTCAAACACAGAGGCCTAGAAACATTAAAACATGTTGGGAAGCAAATTGCGGGTGGGCGGGTCGTTAAGAAAAAAAAAAAAGGAACAGAAGGATTAAGACAAAAAAAAACAAAAAACAAAGCAAAACAAGAAATTTGTTCAGGAAAATCGACGGAGGGAAATATAATGACGTGTTTGCTTAAAAATTGAATCACTCTCGAAACAACTATTGACAAGATAGCATGGCGGGGCTACAAGTACCACTGGGGAATTATGCCGCTGCGATAACTGACGCCTTTCCCAAGCCGTTCTCCGCTAGGATGGTAGAGGCCACTATAGCCTCGCGTCAAACTATTGATGTTTTGCCAGTAAATACTGGGGGCAATAAATTTAGAGATGCGTATCTTGAATTTAACATTAAAGGCGTGAATGGCCACTTTCTAGATATGTCGTCATTGGCTTTGGAACTATCGCTAGCAGTAACGGGCGAAGATGGAGCTAGTGCGATAGGGGATACAGAAAATGTAACAATTAGTAATGGTCTATCACAGACTTTATTCAAATCTATAGTAGTGTATTTCAATGAGACTGTGGTCGAAACTAACTCTCTATTCTCATACTGGAGTTATATAAAGCTGCTGACTACTATTTCGGGGTGCGAAGCTGAGAGATATCGGAAACTAGCGCATTTCTTTAAAGGTAATGACCCCAGCAGATTTTCCAACGACTATTTTGCTGCAATGACTGAGGAAAGGGAGCAGCAAATGACTGAGATGAAAACTATGGGTGTGCACACATGCTTTAAATTATTGGCGGATGTTACTACAATTAGCGAATACGTTCTGGATAATGTGGATGTGCGCATTCGCCTAGAACTAAACCCGGATAAATGGATTATTCATAGCGAAAGGGATAATGCAAACTTTAAATACCATATTAAGATGGCGAGGTTGTGGATAGATCGCATAATGCCATACCCGGCCGGCTTAACGGCCATTAATAAGGCATTGATACAAAATAACACCCCGATAACATATACGTTTAACAAAACCCTATTAAAGACTCATATACTGGGCACAGGACAGCGGACAATTACAATGGATCAGCCCTGGGGAACTGTAGTTCCCGAGCGTTTATACATGATTATCGTAGATATGGAGGCAATGTCAGGAGGCTATACCCAGAACCCATTATATTTTGAGAATTGTCAGCTCACGAGTGTATTTATAACTCTGAATAGCACTACTTTATTTAATATTGCTTGCGCTTTTCCACACAACTGCGCAAAATTATATTATACGACGCTACAAGCTTTAGGTTTCGATAATGCCCATACGCTATCCTATGATGCATTTGTTAACGGTGGCACTATACTGGCTTTCAATTTACAGCCCGAAACTATAAAGGACGCAATGCCCCTGGAAGTGTCTGGTAACCTGAGAATTAGTCTAGAATTTAAAATGCCTGTGGTGGGAAATAAAGTCATTTTGCTTTATGGCGGCACCACTGGCATCCTGAAAATTAATGCGGAACGTAGAATAGTTTGTGATACGAGAGCGTAAAAAGCTATGAATTGTCTTGAAATTAACGAAGCGCTGAATGGGGTGTTGGGTCGGGAGGTGCAATATCTGGGATGTTATCTCGCCAATGATGCAAGAAAAATTTTGAAAAAGATCTATAACCATCCTGTGGTATTTATAATTAATACACTAGATGCAGAATCTGCAGATACAATGGGTCATTGGGTTACATTTTGTATAGCCAAAGCAATGACTAAGACAGAAATTGTCATTCTTGATAGTTTTGGAAACCCGAGAATTGAAACGTATTCGAAATATTTTAAGGTTATATTGAATAGCTTTGAAAAATATGATTTGCACATATTCAATGACAGAATACAGCAGTTGGAAACTTATTTCTGCGGGAACTATGCCTTATACTTCACCTACTATTTATCCCATCTAGGGGTGGGAAAAGCGCTTCGGAAATTTGCGCAGGATTTTAAATATGAACAACACAGCAAAAATGATGCTTTGGTTGTGAAATTTACGTATGATAACCTGAATATGCCACTCTGTCAAACAACATTTTGCCTGGGAGATGATTCCCAGGATGCGTGCTATAACCTGTGTGAGCAGGTGACCTAGCTTGCCTGAGGGGATGGGGTGTGGCGGGGGGTGAGGGAGGGGGTAGAGGTTTTAGGGGTATATATAAGCCCATTGAGGCCCATTGACTTAACTTGTCCACCGACGAACGCCCTTGGTTCTGGTCATCATTAGAAGCCCACAAGCGAAGTTTTTTGAAAATGGAATTTGCCCGTGGTGAGTTTTTTTTTTTTTATTATTATTATTATTTTATTTTTTTTTTTATTATTTTTATTTTTATTTATTTTTTTTTAACATAACTCTGATATAGGTGAGAACGTGTGTGTGTGTGTGTGTGTGTGTGTGTGTGTGTGTGTGTGTGTGTGTGTGTGTGTGTGTGTGTGTGTGTGTGTGTGTGTGTGTTTTATGTTTCTTGTTTGTGAATATAAAATTTTATTAATGTTTTTTTTTTTTTTTTGCAGAATTGTTGAACGGTTGCTCAAAAATTGAGGTAACTGGTGGGATCAATTTCAACTTTGGGACTGCTCTCATCCTGCCAGCTGGGGTGACGCCCCATGATGTAGCGGATATATTGAAGAGTAGTGGTGGTGCCAATGTTCTGCCGATGTGTCAAGCCCCCAAAACTTCATCAACTTCGCCTACGACCTCGCCTACGACCTCGCCTGAGACTACGGAGATGCCAGGGCCAGTGCCAGATGTCGTTGTGGCCACTATGCACCCCAAGCCGACGGTGCCCATGCCCCCGCCTGAGACGCGGCCGGTGCCAGAGCCCCGCCCCGCGGCCCGCCTTGTTGTTGACTCTATGGATTCACGGGTGCCGACCCAGGCGGGGCCAGGACCATTCCCAATAACGGCAACAACAACAACAAAAGAGCCCATGGCTAAGAAGGCGAAGAGTGGAGAGATGGCTCTGAAAACGAAGGCAACAACAACAACAACAACAACAACAGAGCCCATAGCTAAGAAGGCGAAGAGTGGAGAGATGGCTCTGAAAACGAAGGCAACAAGAACAACAACAACAACAACAGAGCCCATAGCTAAGAAGGCGAAGAGTGGAGAGATGGCTCTGAAAACGAAGGCAACAACAACAACAACAGAGTCCAAAGCTAAGAAGGCGGCGAAGAGTGGAGAGATGGCTCTAAAAACGAAAGCTTCGACAGCGCCTTTGATGAAGGACATTGCAAAGCCAACAAGTCGCCCTGTACAAGATTGTCAAATAACCTGGGAACAGCCTGCACAGGGGCCCGCACCGGGGCCTTGTCGGGCTAGGCTATCTACGCGAGGCCAACGCAAGAGGACGACGACGACGACACCATATGATAAGAAGTCGAGCAACCGCGAGGCTTCCCCCCAACCATCCACCTCGGGATATGTGCCTCCAACAAGACGCCCTAACCCGCCTCCCCCAGCGGCCCGCCAGCGGGAGGCAGTTACCCACATTAGCGAGAGTGAAGACGAGGAAGCCCGACAGACCCCCCAGAAATTAGCGACGGTGTGCCGCGTAACCCCTATGGCACCTAAGACACAAGAGCTGAACACGGGGGACATATTGTCTTCGCAGACCTTAAACGCCGCGGTCGAACTGTTTAGTGAAAATCAATCGTTAGCCATGGAAGAGTTGGGCCTGGCTACGATTGACATGTTTACTTCACAGTTCGAGCCGGTGGAGGGATTCGATGAAGAGGTCTCGGACCTCTTCGAGTGTGGCCAGAGAAAATTCTATGAGCCAGACTATGTAGAGCCCACTCCGACCATGGACTTGTTCACGCCGACCATGCACGAAGCAGCTTTATTGTCCTCGGGCGTCATGCGAAAACTTAATTAAATGAATGTATTGCAGTGTCATGTATATATATATATATATATATATATATATATATATATTGTAGTTATGTGTATTGTAGGTTTTTTATTTGTTCAATAAAAAAGAACTAACGATGAAAATAAATAATGTTTTTAATTTACCGGTGGGGGGAATATCTATAATACTGAATGAATGAATGAATTATGTCTTTTCTGATGTTTGCTCTTTCCTATGAAAAAACAAAAACAAAACAAATATTTGATAATGTTCTTTCCTCTAAAATTAAAACATAAATACTTGTTTCTATATGTTTGGATGAAAAAAAAACATGAAATAATAATACGTTGTTGTTTCCCAGATCTGAATAATAAGCAAACTCCCGATCTTAATAATTAAACTATCCAGTGTTTGGAAATAAAAATGGAACTTGCATATATTTTTTTCTGTCAATTATCTGAGTTTCCCCATAGACGAAAACGGGACTCGACCGCCCGTGAAGATGTTTTCTGTGAAACGGAATATAGAGAAAATGGGGACAATAATCTGGAGTAAATGAAAAAATATAACTCGAGTCTTTCTCATTTTTATTTTTTACCTGATTATTGAAACCTTACCAAATGTAAAGACAAAACCCTTTATTTCAGATACACTTCTCAGCAGGAATTAAAAAACCCAGATATATTGTATTTACATAAAAAAAAAAAAAACACGCACACGCACACATATACTAGCGCCATTAAATACTCCAAAAAACGTTTATATGCCTTTCACCAGTGCATTTTTTTGGTTTCCAACTATTGTACATTCATCCTCGGTACCTCTCATAAGTAGAGACCCCCTCATTGAGGCCCTAGACTCATCTTAAAAGCTCGAGACGAATCGTGCAAAAAAACAGGTTAGGATAGGGCACCAGTTCCTCAGGTACACCATTGGTGGTGGTCCCCCCGGGACCCCAGGGGGGACCAACACCCCACCACCGCCAGCCAGCCAGGAGCGCGCTGACTGTGCCCTAACCTAACCACCCAAATAAGAGGAATGGACGTTCTGGCCCAACAGGGTCAAGTCGGCATGGAAGTGCCCAACCGTGTCTGAATTTTTTTTACCTCAATCTGTCTCCTTATTCACTACTCTTTCTAATATCTCTGTGGCTCATTTGGGCACTCCGTTTCCACCTGTGTCCCCTTGTGCGTGTTCCCCTTGTGTTAAATAGACTGTCTTTATCTACCCTATCAATTCCCTTCAGAATCTTGAATGTGGTGATCATGTCCCCCCTAACTCTTCTGTCTTCCATCGAAGTGAGGTTTAATTCCCGTAGTCTCTCCTCGTAGCTCATACCTCTCAGCTCGGGTACTAGTCTGGTGGCAAACCTTTGAACCTTTTCCAGTTTAGTCTTATCCTTGACTAGATATGGACTCCATGCTGGGGCTGCATGCTCCAGGATTGGCCTGACATATGTGGTATACAAAGTTCTGAATGATTCTTTACACAAGTTTCTGAATGCCGTTCGTATGTTGGCCAGCCTGGCATATGCCGCTGATGTTATCCTCTTGATATGTGCTGCAGGAGACAGGTCTGGCGTGATATCAACCCCCAAGTCTTTTTCCTTCTCTGACTCCTGAAGAATTTCCTCTCCCAGATAATACCTTGTATATGGCCTCCTGCTCCCTACACCTATCTTCATTACATTACATTTGGTTGGGTTAAACTCTAACAACCATTTGTTCGACCATTCCTTCAGCTTGTTTAGGTCTTCTTGAAGCCTCAAACAGTCCTCTTCTGTTTTAATCCTTCTCATAATTTCAGCATCGTCCGCAAACATTGAGAGAAATGAATCGATACCCTCCGGGAGATCATTTACATATATCAAAAACAAGATAGGACCGAGTACAGAGCCCTGTGGGACTCCACTGGTGACTTCACGCCAATCGGAGGTCTCACCCCTCACCGTAACTCTCTGCTTCCTATTGTTTAGATACTCCCTTATCCACTGGAGCACCTTACCAGCAAGACCTGCCTGTTTCTCCAGCTTATGTACCAGCCTCTTATGCGGTACTGTGTCAAAGGCTTTCCGACAATCCAAGAAAATGCAGTCCGCCTAGCCCTCTCTTTCTTGCTTAATCTTTGTCACCTGATAGTAGAATTCTATCAAGCCTGTAAGGCAAGATTTACCCTCCCTGAACCCATGTTGGCGATTTGTCACGAAGTCCCTTCTCTCCAGATGTGTTACCAGGTTTTTTCTCACGATCTTCTCCATCACCTTGCATGGTATACAAGTCAAGGACACTGGCCTGTAGTTCAGTGCCTCTTGCCTGTCGCCCTTTTTGTATATTGGGACCACATTCGCCGTCTTCCATATTTCTGGTAGGTCTCCCGTCTCCAGTGACTTACTATACACTATGGAGAGTGGCAAGCAAAGTGCCTCTGCACACTCTTTCAGTACCCATGGTGAGATCCCATCTGGACCAACAGCCTTTCTAACATCCAGATCCAGCAGGTGTCTCTTCACCTCCTCTCTCGTAATTTCGAACTCTTCCAAGGCCGCCTGGTTTACCTCCCTCTCTCCTAGCACAGTGACCTCACCTTGTTCTATTGTGAAGACCTCCTGGAACCTCTTGTTGAGTTCTTCACACACCTCTCTGTCATTCTCTGTATACCTGTCCTCACCTGTTCGATGTTTCAATACCTGTTCATTCACTGTTGTTTTCCTTCTGATGTGACTGTGGAGTAGCTTTGGTTCGGTCTTGGCTTTGTTTGCTATATCATTTTCAAAACTTTTCTCTGCTTCTCTTCTCACCCTGACGTACTCATTCCTGGTTCTCTGGTATCTCTCTCTGCTTTCTGGCGTTCTGTTATTCCGGAAGTTCCTCCACGCCCTTTTGTTCAGTTTCTTCGCTTCCATACATGCCCTATTATACCATGGATTCTTCTGTTGCCTCTCGGATTTTTCCCTTTGGGACGGGATGAACCTGTTTACTGCCTCCTGACACTTTTGGGTAACATAGTCCATCATACCCTGTACAGACTTATCTCTGAGGTCTGTGTCCCAAGGTATTTCACTTAGGAAACTTCTCATTTGTTCATAATTCCCCTTTCAGTATGCCAGCCTTTTGATTCCTAGTTCTTTTTTGGGGGAGATAAGTCCTAGCTCTACCAGGTACTCAAAGTTCAATACACTGTGGTCACTCATTCCCAAGGGCGCTCCATCTTAACTTCCCTTATATCCCACTCATTTAGGGTAAATATCAAATCAAGCATTGCTGGTTCATCTTCTCCTCTCATTCTTGTTGGTTCTTGGATGTGCTGGCTTAGAAAGTTTCTTGTTGCCACGTCCAGCAGCTTAGCTCTCCATGTTTCTGGTCCTCCATGCGGGTCTCTGTTCTTCCAATCTATCTTTCCATGGATGAAGTCTCCCATAATTAGTAGTCCAGATACATTCCTGCTAGCAACAGAAGCTGCTCTTTCTATTATGTTAATGGTGGCCATGTTGTTTCTATCATATTCCTGTCTAGGTCTTCTGTCATTTGGTGGTGGATTATATATGACTACGACTATAATTTTGTTCCCTCCATTTGTTACAGTACTTGCTATGTAGTCACTGAAACCTTCACAGCCCTGAATATCCATCTCCTCAAAATCCCAGCCTTTTCTTACCAGCAGAGCTACACCACCCCCACCTCTTCCTTCCCTCTCTTTCCTCATAACATAATAGTCCTGTGGGAACACTGCATTTGTTATCGTTTTCGTGATCTTTGTTTCCGTGAGGGCTATTATGTCTGGGTTTTCCTCTAGTACCAGTTCTCCAAGCTCATTTGCTTTATTTGTAATTCCATCTATGTTAGTGTACATCACTTTGAGGCTCACTTTCTTCTGTCCCTTCTCAAATCGCCTCCTTGGTGAGTGTTCTGCTGGTGGGGCAGGCTGTTCCATGGGTGTGAGGACCTGTGAGGTGGATAACAGGGTCTCAGAGGATACTGGGATGAGGGGCGGGGGATCCAGTGAAGAGGGAGGGACAGGGAGGGTATGGAGTGAAAGGGAAGGGAGGACGGGAAGGAAAGGGGGGAAGGGAGGACTCGGGAGGAGGGGAGGGGTAGAAGGATGGGGATTGGGTGTGGGGGGAGGGAGATTTGGCTGAACATTTGAGTGGGGGCAGGGAGGGTTTGGGGTAGGGGGGTTTCTATGCAGAGGAGGGAGGCAGAGTTGTCCTCCCTTCTGGTGTTATTGGGTAGCTGGTTGTGGGTTTCCCCCTCGCCTCTGGGGGTGTTGTGTTGGGAGCTGTGACTTCCTGGTTTTCCCCTCTCGCCCTGCGCCTCTTCCTTGCTTCTGCCGCCACGGCTCTCTCCTCCCTTGTCATATCTCTCTGGAGGAATACATTTTTGAATTTTCCCACGTTTTTCAGGGAGCTCTTCCCTGATAGGATCTTCTCCTTTGTGCTCTAGTTTGCAAACACTATCTTTATCATTCGGTCTCGGTCTTTGTTGTACCAGCTTAGCCTGAAAACCTTCTCAATGCTATGCTCAGCCCCTTCCATGTCGAGTGCCTTTAGTACTTCATTCACTGCTGCTTTGTCCTTGTCATTCCACTCTGTCCTATTAGATCATCCTGCTCTTTAATACCCACAGCAACCACTGATCTGTTCCTTTCCAGCAGTTGGGTAGTGGAGCGTGCCGCCTCCTGTGAGGTGGCTGCTTTCATGGCCACCTCCATCACTGCAGTCATTACTTCAGAGTTATTTTTTTTTAGTATTTCTGCAAATGTTGCTTTTATTGTGGCATTCTCATCCAAAAAACTATTACCACCTTCTCCCTGGATGGTTTTCTGATTCTCAGCCTCGATACCATTCTCTTTGAAGGCTCTAATCTCCTTTGCTGCTGTCAGCTCTCTTTTCAGGTTGCTTATTTCGTTCTTCATTTCCTGCATCATTTCTTGCATCTCACTCTTGATGTCCTCCAGAAACTGGGCGAACATTTCCTTCATATCGTCACCTTGGTTCTTCCCAGTTCCACTGGTACCTCTGGCTGCCATGCTTGACCCTGTTCCTATAGTTGTGCCGTGGTAGGATTTGTCAGGAGGGCAGAGCGGGATGGGGGAGGGAGAGAGAGAGAGAGAGGAAGAGAGAGAGAAAGAGAGAGAGAGAAAGGGAGTGATAAAGGGAGAGATAAATGGGTGGGTGGGGGGGATCCGACCCTTCCACTAAAGTGAGAAGAAAGTAGAAGGGGAGGGGGGAGGAGATGGAGAGAGAGGCGGGAGGGAGAGAGGGAGAGAGAGGAGAGGGAGAGAGATGGAGAGGGAGAGAGCGGGTGAGGGAGAGAACGGGTGAGGGAGAGAGCGGGTGAGGGAGAGAGGGGGGGAGGTGAGTGTGTGTGTGTATGTGTGTATGTATGTGTGTGTGTGTGTGTGTGTGTGTGTGTGTGTGTGTGTGTGTGTGTGTGTGTGTGTGTGTGTGTGTGTGTGTGTGTGTGTGGGCAGAGAGGGAGGGAGAAGGAAAGAGAGGGAGGGAGAGAGAGAGAGAGAGAGAGAGAGAAAGAGAGAGAGAGAGAGAGAGAGAGAGAGAGAGAGAGAGAGAGAGAGAGAGAGAGAGAGAGAGAGAGAGAGAGAGAGAGAGAGAGAGAGAGAGAGAGAGAGAGAGAGAGAGAGAGAGAGAGAGAGAGAGAGAGAGAGAGAGAGAGAGAAAGAGAGAGAGAGAGAGAGAGAGAGAGCAGGAGAGAGATAGTGGGAGAGAGAGAGAGTGGGAAAGATAGAGAGTGGGAGAGAGAGAGAGTGGGAGAGAGGGAGTGGGAGAGGGAGATAGGGGGAGAGAGTGGGGAGGGGAAGTGTGTGTGTATGGGCGATGCGGGGGACTGGGGGTGGGGGGGGGCGGAGATGGCGACCAAGTCAGGTCAGGTCAGATGGTCACACACACACACACACAGATGTGTGTGTGTGTGTGTGTGTGTGTGTGTGTGTGTGTGTGTGTGTGTGTGTGTGTGTGTGTGTGTGTGTGTGTGTGTGTGTGTGTGTGTGTGTGTGTGTGTGTGTGTGTGTGTGTGTGTGTGTGTGTGTGTGTGTGTGTGTTTCGTGTGTGTGTGTGTGTGTGTGTGTGTGTGTGTGTGTGTGTGTACTCACCTAGTTGTACTCACCTAGTTGTGTCTGCAGGATCGAGCATTGACTCTTGGATCCCGTCTTTCGAGCATCGGTTGTTTACAGCAATGACTCCTGTCCCATTTCCCTATCATACCTGGTCTTAAAATTATGAATAGTATTTGCTTCCACAACCTGTTCCTGAAGTGCATTCCATTTTCCCACTACTCTCACGCTGAAAGAAAACGTCCTAACATCTCTGTGACTCATCTGAGTTTCAAGATTCCATCCATGTCCTCTCGTTCTGTTACTATTCCGTGTGAACATTTCGTCTATGTCCACTCTGTCAATCCCTCTGAGAATCTTATACGTTCCTATCATGTCCCCCCTCTCCCTTCTTTCTAGTGTCGTAAGGCACAGTTCCCCCAGGCGCTCCTCATACCCCATCCCTCGTAGCTCTGGGACGAGTCTCGTTGCAAACCTCTGAACCTTTTCCAGTTTCATTATATTCTTCTTCAGATGGAGACTCCATGATAAGGCGGCATACTCTAAGACTGGCCTTACGTAGGCAGTGTAAAGCGCCCTAAATGCCTCCTTACTTAGGTTTCTGAATGATGTTCTAACTTTTGCCAGTGTAGAGTACGCTGCTGTCGTTATCCTATTTATATGTGCCTCAGGAGATAGATTAGGTGTTACGTCCACCCCCAGGTCTCTTTCACGCATCGTTACAGGTAGGCTGTTCCCCTTCATTGTGTACTGTCCCTTTGGTCTCCTATCTCCTAGTCCCATTTCCATAACTTTACATTTGCTCGTGTTGAATTCTAGTAGCCATTTCTCTGACCATCTCTGCAACCTGTTCAGGTCCTCTTGGAGGATGCTGCAATCCTCATCTGTCACAACTCTTCTCATCAACTTTGCGTCATCCGCAAACATCGATATGTAGGACTCTACGCCTGTAAACATGTCGTTAACATATACAAGAAGTAGAATTGGTCCCAGCACCGATCCTTGTGGTACTCCACTTGTTACTGTTCGCCAGTCCGACTTCTCGCCTCTTACCGTAACTCTTTGGCTCCTTCCTGTTAGGTAGTTCCTTATCCATGCTAGGACCTTTCCCCCCACCCCCACCTGCCTCTCGAGCTTGAACAGCAGTCTCATGTGCGGTACTGTATCAAAGGCCTTTTGGCAGTCCAGAAATATGCAGTCTGCCCAACCATCTCTGTCCTGTCTTATCCTCGTTATTTTATCATAGAATTCCAGAAGGTTTGTTAGGCACGATTTCCCTGTCCAGAACCCATGTTGATGTTTGTTCACAAACCTAATGTTCTCCAGGTGTGCAACCAGTCGTAGTCTAATTATTCTTTCCAGTATTTTACAGGGGATGCTTGTCAGTGATACAGGTCTATAGTTAAGTGCCTCCTCCCTATCACCTTTCTTGAAGATCGGCACGACATGTGCCTTCTTCCAGCAACTGGGCAATTCTCCTGACATAAGTGACTCATTAAAGATCATTGCCAGAGGCACGCTGAGGGCCTGTGCTGCTTCTTTTAGTATCCACGGTGATACTTTGTCTGGTCCAACTGCTTTAGTTGCATCTAGAGTTGTCAACTGTTTCATTACCTCCTCTGCTGTCACCTCTATATCTGATAGTCTTTCATCTAGGGTAACCCCTTCCAACAATGGGAGCTGCTCAGGCTCGGTAGTGAACACTCCATGGAAACTGGCATTCAGTGCCTCGCAGATTTCCTTGTCACTTTCAGTATATGCCCCCTCTGTCTTCCTTAGTCTTGTCACTTGGTCGTTCACCGACATTTTCTTCTTATATGACTGTGTAGTAACTTAGGTTGTTTTTTCGCTTTGATTGCAATATCGTTCTCATAGTCCCTTTCCGATGTTCGTCTTATGTTAATGTAATCGTTCCTAGCTCTGTTGTATCTGCTTCTGTTGTCCTCTGTTCTTTGTCTTCTGTACTTCCTCCACTCCCGCCTGCTGGCCATTTTTGCTTCCTGACACTGTCTATTAAACCATGGGTTATTATATTCCTTCTTATTTTTTCCCTTTACCGTTGGTATAAATCTCTCTTCGGCCTCCTGCCATTTCTGTATGACTAGGTCCATCATATCTTGGACTGTTTTTCCTCTAATTTCTTCCTCCCACTGCACTTCACCCAGATAGTCCCTTATCCTCTTATAGTCTCCTTTCCTGTAGTCAGCTCTCCTTTCCCAGATCTCTTGTCCCATGGTCATAAGTTTGAATTCCATCATGTAGTCAAAGACTAGGACACAATGGTCACTGGCCCCTAGAGGTATTTCAAGCTCTAAATTCTCGATATCTTCTACGTTCTGGGTGAAAATCAGGTCTAATAGGCTCGGTGCATCTCCTCCTCTTTTCCTTGTGTCTTCCTTCACATGTTGTGTCAGTAAATTCCTGTCTATAACATCTACTAATTTTGCTCCCCACGTTTCGTCCCCTCCATGGGGATTCCTTGATTCCCAATTTATCTCTCCATGATTTAGGTCCCCCATGATCAGCAGCTTCGCTCTCATTCTGTGGGCTAGTGTTGCTGCCTTCTGCAGTTCATCTATACATGCTTTGTTGTTGTCATCATACTCCTGCCTGGGTCTTCTACTGTTTGGTGGGGGATTGTAGATTACCAAGATCACACTCTTCCTCCCATCTACTGTCAGAGTTCCATGTATGAAGCTTGTGCACTCATTGGTAACTCGATTTCCCAGGTCTTCAAACTTCCATTTCCGCTTTATTAGGAGTGCTACTCCCCCTCCCTGTCTCTGTGTCCTCTCTTTTGGTATCACCTGGTACCCTTCAGGAAAGATTGCATCTGAGATCATGCCATTAATTTTAGTTTCCACAATTGCAACTATGTCAGGATCTGCTTCACTCACTCTTTCTTTTATCTCTTGTGCTTTATTAGATACCCCATCAGCATTGGTGTACCAAACCTTGAGATTCTTCATGGAAACTCTTGTACCAGAGTTCTCCCTTTCTCTGGGGGTCTGGGGGGATCTGGGGGGTGTCTGGGGGGGTGACTGGGGGCAGGGGGGATCTGGGGGATCTGTGTACTCACCTAGTTGTACTCACCTAGTTGTGTTTGCGGGGGTTGAGCTCTGGCTCTTTGGTCCCGCCTCTCAACCGTCAATCAACAGGTGTACAGATTCATAAGCCTATCGGGCTCTGTCATATCTACACTTGAAACTGTGTATGGAGTCAGCCTCCACCACATCACTTCCTATTGCATTCCATTTGTCAACCACTCTGACACTAAAAAAGTTCTTTCTAATATCTCTGTGGCTCATTTGGGCACTCAGTTTCCACCTGTGTCCCCTTGTGCGTGTTCCCCTTGTGTTAAATAGACTGTCTTTATCTACCCTATCAATCCCCTTCAGAATCTTGAATGTGGTGATCATGTCCCCCCTAACTCTTCTGTCTTCCAGCGAAGTGAGGTTTAATTCCCGTAGTCTCTCCTCGTAGCTCATACCTCTCAGCTCGGGTACTAGTCTGGTGGCAAACCTTTGAACCTTTTCCAGTTTAGTCTTATCCTTGACTAGATATGGACTCCATGCTGGGGCTGCATACTCCAGGATTGGCCTGACATATGTGGTATACAAAGTTCTGAATGATTCTTTACACAAGTTTCTGAATGCCGTTCGTATGTTGGCCAGCCTGGCATATGCCGCTGATGTTATCCGCTTGATATGTGCTGCAGGAGACAGGTCTGGCGTGATATCAACCCCCAAGTCTTTTTCCTTCTCTGACTCCTGAAGAATTTCCTCTCCCAGATGATACCTTGTATCTGGCCTCCTGCTCCCTACACCTATCTTCATTACATTACATTTGGTTGGGTTAAACTCTAACAACCATTTGTTCGACCATTCCTTCAGCTTGTCTAGGTCTTCTTGAAGCCTCAAACAGTCCTCTTCTGTTTTAATCCTTCTCATAATTTTAGCATCGTCCGCAAACATTGAGAGAAATGAATCGATACCCTCCGGGAGATCATTTACATATATCAGAAACAAGATAGGACCGAGTACAGAGCCCTGTGGGACTCCACTGGTGACTTCACGCCAATCGGAGGTCTCACCCCTCACCGTAACTCTCTGCTTCCTATTGCTTAGATACTCCCTTATCCACTGGAGCACCTTACCAGCTACACCTGCCTGTCTCTCCAGCTTATGTACCAGCCTCTTATGCGGTACTGTGTCAAAGGCTTTCCGACAATCCAAGAAAATGCAGTCCGCCCAGCCCTCTCTTTCTTGCTTAATCTGTGTCACCTGATCGTAGAATTCTATCAAGCCTGTAAGGCAAGATTTACCCTCCCTGAATCCATGTTGGCGATTTGTCACGAAGTCCCTTCTCTCCAGATGTGTTACCAGGTTTTTTCTCACGATCTTCTCCATCACCTTGCATGGTATACAAGTCAAGGACACTGGCCTGTAGTTCAGTGTCTCTTGTCTGTCGCCCTTTTTGTATATTGGGACCACATTCGCCGTCTTCCATATTTCTGGTAGGTCTCCCGTCTCTAGTGATTTACTATACACTATGGAGAGTGGCAAGCAAAGTGCCTCTGCACACTCTTTCAGTACCCATGGTGAGATTCCATCTGGACCAACCGCCTTTCTAACATCCAGATCCAGCAGGTGTCTCTTGACCTCCTCTCTCGTAATTTCGAACTCCTCCAAGGCCGCCTGGTTTACCTCCCTTTCTCCTAGCACAGTGACCTCACCCTGTTCTATTGTGAAGACCTCCTGGAACCTCTTGTTGAGTTCCTCACACACCTCTCTGTCATTCTCTGTATACCTGTCCTCGCCTGTTCTAAGTTTCAATACCTGTTCTTTCACTGTTGTTTTCCTTCTGATGTGACTGTGGAGTAGCTTTGGTTCGGTCTTGGCTTTGTTTGCTATATCATTTTCAAAATTTTTCTCTGCTTCTCTTCTCACCCTGACGTACTCATTCCTGGTTCTCTGGTATCTCTCCCTGCTTTCTGGTGTTCTGTTATTCCGGAAGTTCCTCCACGCCTTTTTGTTCAGTTTCTTCGCTTCCATACATGCCCTATTATACCATGGATTCTTCTGTTGCTTCTCGGATTTTTCCCTTTGGGCCGGGATGAACCTGTTTACTGCCTCCTGACACTTTTGGGTAACATAGTCCATCATACCCTGTACAGACTTGTCTCTGAGGTCTGTGTCCCAAGGTATTTCACTTAGGAAACTTCTCATCTGTTCATAATTCCCCTTTCGGTATGCCAGCCTTTTGATTCCTAGTTCTTTTTGGGGGGAGATAAGTCCTAGCTCTACCAGGTACTCAAAGTTCAATACACTGTGGTCACTTATTCCCAAGGGCGCTTCCATCTTAACTTCCCTTATATTCCATTCATTTAGGGTAAATATCAAATCAAGCATTGCTGGTTCATCTTCTCCTCTCATTCTTGTTGGCTCTTTGGTATGCTGGCTTAGAAAGTTTCTTGTTGCCACGTCCAGCAGCTTAGCTCTCCATGTTTCTGGTCCTCCATGCGGGTCTCTGTTCATCCAATCTATCTTCCCATGGTTGAAGTCTCCCATAATTAGTAGTCCAGATCCATTCCTGCTAGCAACAGAAGCTGCTCTTTCTATTATGTTAATGGTGGCCATGTTGTTTCTATCATATTCCTGTCTAGGTCTTCTGTCACTTGGTGGTGGATTATATATGACTGCGACTATAATTTTTTTCCCTCCATTTGTTACAGTACCTGCTATGTAGTCACTGAAACCTTCACAGCCCTGAATATCCATCTCCTCAAAATCCCAGCCTTTTCTTACCAGCAGAGCTACACCACCCCCACCTCTTCCTTCCCTCTCTTTCCGCATAACATAATAGTCCTGTGGAAACACTGCATTTGTTATTGTTTTCGTGATCTTTGTTTCTGTGAGGGCTATTATGTCTGGGTTTTCCTCTAGTACCAGTTCTCCAAGCTCATTTGCTTTATTTGTAATTCCATCTATGTTAGTGTACATCGCTTTGAGGCTCACTTTCTTCTGTCCCTTCTCAAATCGCCTCCTTGGTGAGTGTTCTGCTGGTGGGGGAGGCTGTTCCATGGGTGTGAGGACCTGTGAGGTGGGTAACAGGATCTCAGAGGATACTGGAATGAGGGGCGGGGGATCCAGTGAAGGGGGAGGGACAGGGAGGGTATGGGGTGAAAGGGGAGGGAGGACGGGAAGGAAAGGGGGGGAGGGAGGACTCGGGAGGAGGGGAGGGGTAGAAGGGTGGGGATTGGGTGTGGGGGGAGGGAGATTTGGCTGAACTTTTGAGTGGGGGCAGGGAGGGATTGGGGTAGGGGGGTTTTCTATGCAGAGGAGGGAAGCGGGGTTGTCCTCCCTTCTGGTGTTACTGGGTAGCTGGTTGTGGGTTCCCCCCTCGCCTCTGGGGGTGTTGTGTGTGTGTGTGTGTGTGTGTGTGTTTTGTGCATGTGTGTTTTGGTTTGTGTGTGTGTGTGCTTGTGCATTTGTGTGTTTTTGGGGCATGTGTGTGTGTGTGGTTGTTATGGTCTGTGTGTGTATTTTGGTCTGAGTTTGCGTTTGATCTGTATTCATCTAGTATTCACCTAGTTGTTCTTGTGGGGGTTGAGCTTTGCTTTTTCAGCCCGCCTTTCAACTGTCAATCAACTGTCACTAACTACTAACTATTTTTTACTTTTTTTCCCCACACATACCCCAGGAAGCAGCTCTGTAACAGCTGTTTTAACTGCCAGGTACCTTTTTACTGCTAAATAACAGGGGCATCAAGGTGGAAGAAACTTCGCCCATTTGTTTCTGCCTGATCCGGGAATCGAACCCAAGCCATAGAATTACGAGTCCTGCACGCTGTCCACTCAGCTACAAGACCCCCCCCCCCCCCAGTGTGTGTGTGTGTGTGTGTGTGTGTGTGTGTGTGTGTGTGTGTGTGTGTGTGTGTGTGTGTGTGTGTGTGTGTGTGTGTGTGTGTGTGTGTGCGTGTGTGTGTGTGTGTGTGTGTACTGTGTTTCGTCTGTGTACTCACCTATTTGTAATCGCCTATTTGTGTCTGCAGGTTCAAGCATTGACTCTTGGATCCCACCTTTCAAGCATCGGATGTTTACAGCAATGACTCCGGTCCTATTTCCCTATCATACCTGGTTTTAAAATTATGAATAGTATTTGCTTCCACAACCTGTTCCTTAAGTGCATTCCATTTTTCCACTACTCTCACGCTAAAAGAAAACTTCCTAACATCTCTGTGACTCATCTGAGTTTCCAGCTTCCACCCATATCCCCTCGTTCTGTTACTATTCCATGTGATCATTTCGTCTCTGTCCACTCTGTCAATCCCCCTGAGTATTTTATACGTTCCTATCATATCCCCCCTCTCCCTTCTTTCTTCTAGTGTCGTAAGTCTCAGTTCCTTAAGGTGCTCCTCATACCCCATCCCTCGTAACTCTGGGACGAGTCTCGTTGCAAACTTCTGAATCTTTTCCAGTTTCCTTGTATGCTTCTTCAGATGGAGACTCCATGATGAGGCAGCATACTCTAAGACTGGGCCTCACGTAGGCAGTGTAAAGCGCCCTAAATGCCTCCTTACTTAAGTTTCTGAATGATGTTCTAACTTTTGCCAGTGTAGAGTACGATGCTGTCGATATCCTATTTATATGGGCCTCAGGAGATAGATTAGGTGTTACGTCCACCCCCAGGTCTCTTTCACGCATCGTTACAGGTAGGCTGTTCCCGTTCATTGTGTACTGTCCCTTTGGTTTCCTATCTCCTAGTCCCATTTCCATCATTTTACATATGCTCGTGTTGAATTCCAGTAGCCATTTCTCTGACCATCTCTGCAACCTGTTCAGGTCCTCTTGGAGGATCCTGCAGTCCTCATCTGTCACAACTCTTCTCATCAACATTGCGTCATCCGCGAACATCGACATGTAGGACTCTACTCCTGTAAACATTTCGTTAACATATATTAGAAATGGAATTGGTCCCAGCACCGATCCTTGAGGTACTCCACTCGGTACTGTTCGCCAGTCCGACTTCTCGCCCCTTACCGTAACTCTTTGGCTCCTTCCTGTTAGGTAGTTCCTTATCCATGCTAGGGTCTTTCCTCCCTCCCCTGCCTGCCTCGCGAGTTTGAACAGCAGTGTCATTTGCGGTACTGTATCAAAGGTTTTTTGGCAGTCCAGAAATATGCAGTCTGCCCAACCATCTCTGTCCAGTCTTATCCTCGTTATTTTATCATAGAATTCCAAAAGGTTAGTTAGGCAGGATTTTCTTTTACAGAACCCATGTTGATGTTTTTTCACAAACTTCACATTCTCCAGGTGTGCAACCAGTCGTAGCTTAATTATTCTTTCAAGTACTTTACAGGGGATGCTTGTCAGTGATACAGGTCTATAGTTAAGTGCCTCCTCCCTATCACTTTTCTTGAAAATCGGTACGACATTTGCCTTCTTCCAGCAACTGGGCAATTCTCCCGACATAAGTGACTCATTAAAGATCATTGCCAGAGGCATGCTAAGGACCTGCGCTGCTTCTTTTAGTATCCACGGTGATACTTTGTCTGGTCCAACTGCTTTAGTTGCATCCAGTGTGGTCAACTGTTTCATTACCTCCTCTGCTGTCACCTCTATATCTGATAGTCTTTCATCAAGGGTAATCTGTTCTAACAATGGGAGCTGCTCAGGCTCGGATGTGAACACTTCATGGAAGCTGGCATTCAATGTCTCGCAGATTTCCTTGTCACTTTCAGTATATGCCCCCTCTGTTTTTCTTAGTCTTGTCACTTGGTCGTTCACCAACATTTTTCTTCTTATATGGCTGTGTAATAATTTAGGTTGCTTTTTCGCTTCGATCGCAATATCGTTTTCAAAGTTCATTTCCGATGTTCGTCTTATGTTAATGTAATTGTTCCTAGCTCTGTTGCATCTGATCCTGTTTTCCTCTGTCCTTTGTCTTCTTTATTTCCTCCACTCCCGCCTGCTGGCCATTTTTGCTTCCTGACACTATCTATTAAACCATGGGTTATTATATTCCCTCTTATTTTTTTCCCCTTTTCTGTTTGTTATAAATATATAAATGGTGGGCTTGCTATGGGGAACTGGTACTATTAAGGGGTAAGGGTAGTTAGAAGACAGAGTATCAAATATGGGAGAGCTAAAAGGCCCGGCCCCCAAAATAAACTATCCACAGTAATAATACCTTGCTACTAGACCATATATGTCAGTCTAAGGGTTGATCAATGCACTCCTACACAGGAAGAAGGGATACTCCTATAATTCATGTACTTATTTATTAACCCCTTAACAACCCCCCATATACACTCACACCAATAACAATAATAATAATAACTTTACCACGCTACCTTACGTTAAAAGCCTTGGTCCACATAAACAGGATACAAGGTTTTACACTGAGCACAAGCTAGGGTAAAGCTCTACTATTGAATAACTTGAAGATAGAGTCAGCTTTGGGTAGGGGACCACGTGGTTCCAATGAGACCCCCTTTAGAATAACTAGTAATATATACTCTAAACACACCTACTACACACGAAATATAATACCCTACACATAGAACATGAGTATGCCAGAAATTGAATAATGTACACAGTATATACTTAGCTTGAACAAGACACAGAAATAAGGAAATGAGGAGGAAGGATAGAAGGTTCCTTTCACCACAGCCAGCAATCAGAGAAGACCGCTTCAGTCTAGATCAGCCTCCCGCCAGCTATCTCGTTGACGGCAGACTGCTCAACTAATCGTACCGCAGCCCTATACCAAGTTTACTCAGGTTTACTTTACAAATGATTAGAAAGTATTAGTAAGCAAAGTTGGTGCCTATGTTATTATTTAATAATCAACCCCCAGCTCAGTCTTTAAATGTTCTTTGAGAAACAATAATAGTCTTACTTCTGGCAGGGAAGATACAGACAATGACGCATAGGGTTGCGTTCAGCTATACTATAGTTAAGTTAATAACTCAATTTTGACCTCTGGTTTCCACTAAAGAACCCAGGGTCGTAACACTGTTGGTATAAATCTCTCTTCGGCCTCCTGGCATTTCCTTATGACCAGGTCCATCATATCTTGGACTGTTTTTCCTCTAATTTCTTCCTCCCACTGCACTTCTCCCAGATAGTCCCTTATCCTCCTGTAATCCCCTTTCCTGTAGTCAACTCTCCTTTCCCAGACCTCTTGTCCCATGGTCACAAGTTTGAATTCCATCATGTAGTCAAAGACTACATAATAATACAAAGACAAAATACAAAATATAATAATACAAAGACAAAATAATACAATTTCTCCCACCCTACCCATCAACATTGGTGTTCCTCAGGGCAGCATACTTGGCCCTCTCCTCTTTCTCATCTACATTAATGACCTTCCAAATGCCTCCCAACACCTCAAACCAATTCTATTTGCTGACGACACAACCTTCATTTACTCCAGTCCTGACCCCCTAGCTCTAAATGCCACAGTAAATACTGAGCTAGAGAAAGTCCATCTTTGGCTAACTGCCAACAAACTCACCCTTAACATTGACAAAACGTTTTATATTCTGTTTGGCAATAAATCCTCTAATCATATAAATCTCAAAATAAACAATACCCAAATTTGTAACAAATTAGATGGCAAATTCCATGGCGTTCTCATCGACCACAAGCTGAATTTCCAGGGACACATTCTAAATATATCAAAAAAAGTTTCAAAAACTGTTGGCATTCTTTCTAAGATCAAATATTATGTACCCCGCCCTGCCCTGGTGACTCTCTATTACTCCCTCATCTATCCATATCTCAACTGTGGCATTTGTGCTTGGGGTTCTACTACCCAAAATCATTTACGTCCTCTAATTACTCAACACAAAGCTGCTATTAGGACAATATCCAACTCTAGCCCCAGACATCACTCGGTACCCCTACTCAAATCTCTGAATATGTTAGATATTAAGTCATTGCACATTCTCTCATGTGTATTATACATATATAAAACGCTGAACTGTAATGCCAATCCTGACCTCAAAAGATTCATTGAAGGTTGTAACAGAACCCATGAGCACCACACCAGAAATAAATACAGTTTTGATATTCCTAGAGTACGACTTAATCATACTAGAAATGCTCTTCATATCAAGGGACCCAGAATGTGGAATGATCTTCCCAACCATGTTAAAGACAGTACCTCTCTCAACAATTTTAAGATAAAAACGAAGCACTACCTAATAAATTCCCTGTAACCTACCTTACCCCTCTGTTGTCAACCCATGTATGTTTTTTTTTTTTTTTCAAAACAACGATGTTTGAATGTAATTTTCTGTAATAATTTGTAATTGTATTTGTGCTGCTTTTTCAACCATGTTCCCCCCTCTTTTACCTCTATTTTTATTTGTTCTCAACACATTTTATTCTTTTTACCCATTAGTTTTAAGCTTTAGTCATTAATGTTTTTCCTGCCCGAAACGCTTTGCGTAATAGTGGCTTTAGGCATTGTATGTACTAGCTCTATCTATTAACCTAACAAACTTTGTAAAATCTCTTTATGTATGTACCTTACCTAAATAAAAATTATTATTATTATTATTATTATTACTAGGACACAATGGTCGTTGGCCCTTAGAGGTATTTCATGCTCCAAATTCTCGATGTCTTCTATGTTCTGGGTGAAAATCAGGTCTATCAGGCTCGGTGCATCTCCTCCTCTTTCCCTTGTGTCTTCCTTCACACGTTGTGTTAGGAAATTCCTATCTCTAACATCTACTGTCTTTGCTCCCCACGTTTCGTCCCCTCCATGGGGATTACTTGATTCTCAATTTATCTCTCCATGATTTAGGTCCCCCATGACCAGCAGTTTCGCTCTCATTCTGTGAGCTAATGTTGCTGCCTTCTGCAGTTCATCTATACATGCCTTGTTGTTGTCATCATACTCCTGCCTGGGTCTTCTACTGTTTCGTGGGGGATTGTAGATTACCAAGATCACAATCTTCCTCCCATCTACTGTCAGAGTTCCATGTATGGAGCTTGTGCTCTCATTAGTAACCCGATTTCCCCAGGTCTTCAAACTTCCATTTCCGCTTTATTAACAGTGCCACTCCCCCTCCCTGTCTCTTTGTCCTCTCTTTTCTTATCACCTGGTACCCCTCTGGAAAGATTGCATCTGAGATCATGTCATTTATTTTAGTTTCCACTATTGCAACTATGTCAAGATCTGCCTCACTCACTCTTTTTTTTATCTCTTCTGCTTTATTAGATAACCCATCAGCATTGGTGTACCAAACTTTGAGATTCTTCATGGAAACTCTGGTACCAGAGTTCGCTCTTTCTCTGTGAGTCTGTGGGTTGAATGGGGGCTGGGGGGATCTGGGGGGTGAATGATGTCTGGAAGGGTGCTTGGGGGCGAACGGGGGCTGGGCACCTAGGAAGGTAGGTAGGTAGGTCTGGGGTAGGGTCTGGAGTAGGATGGGCATACTGGGTTTGAAGATTAGGGAGGGGTCTGAGAGTCGTTGAGGGGTTGGGAGGTAGCGTAAGGTTGAGAGTCAGATAGAGGTTGAGAGGTTGGGGGGAGGAGAAGGACAGAGGGGGTGGGGGGGGGGGAAGAGAAGGATAGAGGGTGTGGGGGAAGAGGGGGCGGATGGAACATGGCTAGTGATAGTGGGAGGGAGGTTGTAATAGTCAGGGGGAAATTCAGGGGTAGGTGTGGGCATTGGGGCAGAAAGTGGGAAAAGAGAAATGAAGGAAGAGGTGGGGGGGTCCCCCCAACCCCCATGAGGGGTCCATGTGCCCCCCTCGCGGGCGTGTGTGTGTGTGTGTGTGTGTGCGCACATGTACTTACCTAGTTGTCCTTGCGGGGGTTGAGCTCTGGCTCTTAAGAAAAAGCACGTATTGAGAACTATGCCTCTTCAACGCAAGCAGAGCTAACTGCCATTGTTATGGCGTTAAGGTTTCTTGAACGGAACACTAATGGTGCAGTGATTTGCACCGATTCAAAAGCAGCACTGCAAAGCCTAAGTAAAAATCAGGCAGAAAATCTTGCAATAGTCGCTGAAATCAAGAGAGCTGTGAGAGTATTTACCAATCAGGGAAGAGTCATCAAGTTTCTGTGGATCCCCCTCCCATGTTGGAATATGTGGAAATGAACGAGCAGATGTGCTGGCTGCTGAAGGCGCTGAAGGAGACCATATTGAATACTTCATACCCAAGACTCAACTACAAATCAGAGGTATTATCAGGCAACATCACCGTGACAAGGTAACTGAGGAAAGGAGGATAGAAGCACAAACCAGTGAATCTGTACGATGGTACAACATGGTTGCAGCTGGCAATCCCAATCAGTATGGCCGAAGAGGAGGACGACGAGGGAGAGAATCTGTAATAGCGAGAATCCGTCTTGGATACAAATATCCATGGAGATTTGGAATGGAAACAACAGTTGATCAGCGAAGTTGCAGAATCTGTGGTGAGAGTGATGGACACCGCCTTGACCACTATCTACGTGAATGTGAACACCTGAAAGACATTAGGAATAACTGTAGAATAATAAACCCCACATTGTTTGAGTTAGGAAAACACTATTTGTCAAATATTGATACTGTTCTTAAAAGATTTCCCCATTTTGCACCCGCAAGATAACGTAATCTTTTAAGGGTTGATAAATGTTAATCTTCTTGTTTGAGGAGCTGTTCACTTGAGACAGTTAAGCAAGTCCCAGCTGTGTCTGGGTACAAGTGACAGGATGAACAACCCAGCGGGTTTTCTTCCTATTGGGGAGTGTTGTACATTCTGCTATGGCGGTATGTTCACTCACAAGATGAGTGGCGTTGCCCAATAAACTCGCCCCTCGGGGCAAAATTTAAAAAATTTTAAACTGTCAATCAAGTAAAGTACAGGTTCCTGAGCCTATTGGGCTCTATCATATCTACACTTGAAGCTGTGTAGGGAGTCAGCCTCCACCACATCACTTCCTAATGCATTCCATTTCTCTACTACTCCTCTGACACTGAAAAAAAAATTCTAACGTCTCTATGGTTCATTTGGGCACTCATTTTCGACCTGTGTCCCTTAGTGCTTGTGCCTCCTGTGTTAAATAGTCTGTCTTTATCTTCCCTATCAATTCGTCTGAGAATCTTGTATGTGGTGATGTGGTGATCATGTCCCTTCTAACTCTTATGTCTCCCAGTGACGTGAGGTTTAATTCCTGTAGTCTCACCTCGCAGCTCATACCCCACTGTTCGGGCACTAGTCTGGTGGCAAACCTTTGAACCTTTTCCAGTTTAGTCCTATGCTTGACTAGATATGAACTCCATGCTGGAGCCGCATACTCCAGGATTGGTCTGACATATGTGGTATACGATGTTCTGAAAGATTCCTTACACAAGTTTCTAAAGGCCGTTCTTATGTTAGCCAACCTGGCATATGCCGCTGATGTTATCCTCTTGGTATGAGCTTCAGGGGACAGGTCTGGCGTGATGTCAATCTCTAGGTCTTTCTCTGTGACTCTTAAAGTATTTCATTTCCCAAATGATACCTTGTATCTGGTCTTCTGCTCCCTACACCTATCTTCATTACAATACATTTGCTTGGGTTAAACTCTACCAACCATTTGTTCGACCATTCCTGCAGCTTGTCTAGGTCTTCATGATACCTCAAGCTGTCCTCTTCTGTCTTAATCCTTTTCATAATTTTGGCGTCATCAGCAAACATTGAGAGGAATGAGTCTATAGTCTATACCCTCTCGGAGATCATTTACGTATATCAAAAACAGGATAGGTCCGAGTACAGACTCCTGTGGGACTCCACTGGTGACTTCCGCCAATCTGAGGTCTCACCCCTCCACTGTAACTCTCTGCTTCCTATTGCGTAGGTACTCCCTTATCCACTGGAGCGCCCTAACAGTTACTCCTGCCTGTTTCTCCAGCTTATGCATCAGCCTTTTATGGGGTACTGTGTCAAAGGCTTTCCGACAGTCCAAAAAAATGCAGTCCGCCATTCTTGCTTAATCTTTGTCACCTGATCGTAGAATTCTATTAAGCCTGTAAGGCAAGATTTACCCTACCCTGAACCCATGTTGATGGGTTGTCACGAAGTCCCTTCTCTCCAGATGTGCTACTAAGTTTTTTCTCACAATCTTCTCCATCACCTTGCATGGTATACAAGTTAAGGACTTTGGCCTGTAGTTCAGTGCCTCTTGTCTGTCACCCTTTTTGTATATCGAGTCTTCATTAGTCGCCTTCCATATTTCTGGTAAGTCTCCCGTTTCCAGTGACCTACTATACACTATAGGGAGTGGCAAGCAAAGCGCTCCTGCACACACTTTCATTACCCATGGTGAGATTCCGTCCGGACTAACAGCCTTTCTCACGTCCAGTTCTAACAGGAGCTTCTTGACCTCATCTCTTGTAATTTCGAACCCTTCCAAGGCCGCCTGGTATACTGCCACGTCTCCTAGTGCAGTGACCTCTCCTCGTTCACTGAGTGTGTGTGTGTTTGTGTGTGGTGTGTGTGTGTGTGTGTGCACTTAACTAGTTGTGCATGCAGGGGTTGAGCTCTGGCACTTTGGTCAGGTGTGTTTGCTTGTGACTGTGTGTGTGTGTGTACTCACCTATTTGTAATCACCTATTTGTGCTTGCAGGATCGAGCTTGGCTCTTGGATCCCGCCTTTCTAGCCATCGGTTGTTTTCAGCAATGACTCCTGTCCCATTTCCCTATCATACCTAAGTTAAAAATTATAAATAGAGTTTGCTTCCACAGCCTGTTCCCCAAGTGCATTCCATTTTTCCACTACTCTCACGCTAAAAGAAAACTTCCTAACATCTCTGTGACTCATCTGAGTTTCCAGTTTCCACCCATGTCCCCTCGTTCAGTTATTATTACGTGTGAACATTTCATCTATTTCCACTTTATCAATTCCCCTGAGTATTTTATATGTTCCTATCATATCTCCTCTCTCCCTTCTTTTCTCTAGTGTCGTAAGGTTCGGTTCCCTCAGACGTTCTTCATATCCCATCCCTCGTAACTCCGGGACAAGCCTCGTCGCAAACCTCTGAACCTTCTCTAGTTTCCTTATGTGTTTCTTCAGGTGGGGGCTCCATGATGGCGCGATATACTCTAAGACTGGTCTCACGTAGGCATTGTACAGCGCCCTAAAAGCCTCCTCACTTAGGTTTCTGAATGAAGTTCTAATTTTCGCCAGTGTAGAGTACGCTGCTGTCGTTATCCTATTTATGTGTGTCTCAGGAGTTAGATAAGGTGTCACATCCACTCCCAGGTCTCTTTCTCGAATCGTTACAGGTAGGCAGTTCCCCTTCATTGTGTACTGTCCTTTTGGTCGTCTATCACCTGATCCCATTTCCATAACTTTACATTTACTGGTGTTGAACTCCAGTAGCCATTTCCCTGACCATCTCTGCAACCTGTTTAAGTCCTCTTGGAGGATCCTACAATCCTCATCTGTCACGACTCTTCTCATTAATTTTGCGTCATCCGCAAACATTGACATGTATGATTCCACTCCTGTAAACATATCATTTACGTAAATTAGAAAGAGGATTGGTCCCAGCACCGATCCTTGAGGTACTCCACTCGTTACTGTTCGCCAGTCCGACTTCTCGCCCCTTACCATTACCCTCTGGCTCCTTCCTGTTAGGAAGTTCCATACCCATGCTAGGGCCTTTCCGCTTACTCCTGCCTGCCTCTCAAGTTTGTAAAGCAGTCTCATGTGCGGTACTGTATCAAAGGCCTTTGGCAGTCAAGAAATATGCAGTCTGCCCAGCCTTCTCTCTCCTGCCTTATCCTTGTTACTTTGTCATAGAACTCTAAAAGGTTTGTTAGACATGATTTCCCTGTCCAGAACCCATGTTGGTGCTTGTTTACAAACCCAATGCTTTCCAGGTGCTCAACAAGTCTTAGCCTAATTATTCTTTCAAGTATTTTGCAGGGGCTGCTTGTCAGTGATACGGGTCTGTAGTTAAGTGCCTCCTCCCTATCACCTTTCTTGAAAATCGGTACGACATTTGCCTCCTTCCAGCAACTGGGCAATTCTCCCGACTTAAGTGACTCATTAAAGATCATTGCCAGAGGCACGCTGAGAGCCTGCGCTGCCTCTTTAAGTATCCACGGTGATACTTTGTCTGGTCCAACAGCTTTAGTTGCATCCAGTGTTGTCAACTGTTTCATTACTTCCTCTGCTGTCACCTCTATATCTGACAGTCTTTCATCTAGGGTAATCTCTTCTAACAATGGGAGCTGCTCAGGCTCGGTTGTGAACACTCCATGGAAACTTGCATTCAGTACCTCACAGATTTCCTTGTCGCTTTCTGTATATGCCCCTTCTGTTTTTCTCAGTCGTGTCACTTGGTCATTTACCGACATCTTCCTTCTTATATGGCTATGTAGTAATTTAGGTTGCTTTTGCGCTTTGATTGCAATATCATTCTCATAATTTCTTTCTGACACTCGTCTTATGTTAATGTAATCGTTCTTATCTCTGTTACATCTAATCCTGTTGTCCTCTGTCCTTTGTCTTCTGTACTTCCTCCACTCCCTCCTGCTTCTCACTTTTGCTTCTTGACATTGTCTATTAAACCATGGGTTATTATATTCCCTCCTGCTTTTTTCCTTTACTGTTGGAATAAATCTCTCTTAAGCCTCCTTGCATTTCCATATGACTTGGTTCATCATATCATGCACTATTTTTCCTCTAAGTTCTTCCTCCCACTGCACTTCTCCCAGGTAGTCCCTTATCCTTCTGTAGTCCCCTCTTCTGTAATCAAGTCTCCTTACTCGGACCTCTTGTCCTTTGGTCACAATTTTAAGCTCCATCATGTAGTCAAAGACTAGGACACAATGGTCACTGGCTCCTAGTGGTATTTCATGTTCTAAATGCTCAATGTCTTCTACATTCTGGGTGAAAACGAGGTCTAATAGGCTGGGCGTATCCCCTCCTCTTTCCCTAGTGTCTTCCTTCACATGCTGTGTTAGGAAATTCCTGTCAATAACGTCTACTAGCTTCGCTCCCCAGATCTCCTCCCCGCCATGGGAATTCTTCGTTTCCCAATCTATATCTCCATGATTTAGGTCCCCCCATGACCAGCAGCTTCGCTCTCATTCTATGCGCTATAGTTGCTGCCCTCTGCAGTTCATCTATACATGTCTTGTTGCTGTCCTCGTACTCCTGCCTGGGCCTTCTACTCTTTGGTGGGGGATTGTAGAGTATCAAGATTACAATCTTCTTCCCATCCACTGTCAGAGTTCCATGTATGAAGCTCGTGCTTTCATTGGTACCCGGATTTTCCAGCTCATCAAAATTCCATTTCCGCTTTATTAGGAGTGCCACTCCTCCTCCCTGTCTCTGTGTCCTTTCTTTTCTTATCACCTGGTACCCCTCTGGAAAGATTGCATCCGAGATCATGCCATTTATTTTAGTTTCCACTATTGCCATTATGTCTGGGTCTGCCTCACTAACTCTTTCTTTTATCTCTTCTGCTTTATTGGCTACCCCATCAGCATTGGTGTACCAAACCTTGAGACTCTTCTTGGAAACCCGGGTGTCAGAGTTCCCCCTTTCACCGGGGGTCTGGGGGGAACTGGGGGGTGTCTGAGGGACGAGAGGGGGCTGTGGGGGTGAATGGGGGGGTGCTAGGGGGGTGCCTTGGAGTGCCTGGTAGGCGAATGGGGTCTGGGCAACTAGGGGGTAGGAAGGGCATAATGGGTCTGAAAGTTAGGGGTCTGAATAGCATAAGGGGGTTGAGAAATAGAGTGAGACTGAGAGTAGAGATAGAGGTTGAGAGGTTGGGGGGGGGGGGGAGAGGGATATTGAGGGCAGAGGTCTGAGAGGAGAATGGAGCATGGGTGCTGGGAGTGGAAGAGAGGGTGTATTAGTTAGAGGGGAATCGGGGGTAGGTGGGGGTTTTGGGGTAGAAGAGTGGAAGAGGGAGATGGGGGAAGGTGTTAGGGGGTCACAAGGTGAGGGGGTTAAATGTGGGCTGAAGGTGCATAGGAGGGGTGAGGGTTGGGTGGGGTTTGGGGGTGAGTGGAAGAGGGGTGCAGTGGAAGCTGGGATGGAGTAGATGGAATTGAAGTCAATGGGGTAGAAGGGGCAGGGGAGTAGGAAGGGATAATAGGGGAGGGGGTATGGGAAGGTGGGTTTGGGGAGGGCATGGCTTGACCCACTGGGGTCGTTGACAGGTGTGATGTAGCAGGGGCAGGGGAATCGTTGGGGAGGTGCAAATGTGGAAGGGACAGGGGGGTTTTGGGGTGATGAAGCAGGGGGGTTTTGGGGGGCTGAGGCAGGGGGGAGGTATAGGAGGGCTGAGTTGGGGAGGATGCGACCTGGGAGGTGGCCTAGAAGGTGACCTGGGATGTGACCTGGGAGGTGAGACTACCTGAGAGGCTAGTTCGGTGTCGTTGTTGCAATCTATTCTTGTGGGCTATTTGCTCATCTTTCGTCATAAACCTCTCTATAAACACATTGTAATGGGTTTCACTTCCTCTGAGTAAATGCTTGTTCCTCATTTTGTACTCCACAGCCTCCTCATTGGAGAATTGCACCAGAACAGGTCTATTCTTGGAACAATTGTAAGGTCCAACCCGCCAGCTGATATCCACCTCATGTTCTGCCATTCCTGCTCCAATACACCTCAATATCTCATGCAATTCATATTTTTCCATCTCTATTCTATTTTGTCTTGTTGGTGCCCCAGGTTCGAATAATCCATGTATTATAATAGACCGTCTCCTCAGTAATTCATTGTCATGCTGGTAGCCTGTCCCCTGGGGATTCTCCATCCCAACCGCACTCACTAACCCATCCCCCACTAATCCTCTGTCCTTAGCCATGCTGTTAATCCTTCCTAATTCGTTTGTGATCGGAGCACATTCCCTCTCCCAGTCCTCTCTTCCCTTTCTAATCTCTTCCTGAACTATGTGTGTGTGTGTGTGTGTGTGTGTGTGTGTGTGTGTGTGTGTGTGTGTGTGTGTGTGTGTGTGTGTGTGTGTGTGTGTGTGTGTGTGTGTGTGTGTGTGTGTGTGTGTGTGTGTGTGTGTGTGTGTGTGTGTATGTGTGTGTATTCACCTAGTTGTGCTTGCGGGGGCGGAGCTCTGCTCTTTCAGCCCGCCTCTCACCTGACAATCAATCTACTGTTACTAACTACTTATTTTTTATATTTTCCAACAAACACACACGCATTCCCTCAGGAAGCAGCCCGTAGCAGCTGTCTAACTCCCAGGTACCTATTTACCTGGGCTTCAGACACACACACACACACACACACTACACACACACACACACACACATACACACACACACACACACACACGCACACACATACAGACACACACACACACACACACACACACACACACACACACACACACACACACACACACACACACACACACACACACACACACATTCCTCAGAAACCTGTACACCAGTTGATTGACAGTTGAGAGGTGGGACCAAAGAGCCAGAGCTCAACCCCATCAGGCACAAATAGGTGAGTACACACACACACACAGGTTCAAAGTGTGTGTTCAAAAGGTTCAAAGGTTTGCCACCAGACTATTACCCGAACTAAGGGGTAGGAGCTACGAGGAGAGACTACGGGAATTAAACCTCACGGCACTGGGAGACAGAAGAGTTAGAGGGGATATGATCACCACATTCAAGATTCTCAGAGGAATTGATAGGGTAGATAAAGACAGGCTATTTACCACAAGGGGCACACGCTCTAGGGGACACAGGTGGAAATTGAGTGCCCAAATGAGCCATAGAGATGTTAGAAAGAATTTTTCAGTGTCAGAGTAATAGGCAAATGGACTGCATTAGGAAGTGATGTGGTGGAGGCTGACTACATACACAGCTTCAAGTGTAGATATGACAGCCCAGTAGGCTTAGGAACTTGTACATTAGTTGATTGACAGTTGAGAGGCAGGACCAAAAAGCCAGAGCTCAAACCCCCGCAAGCACAATTAGGTGAGTACACACACACACACACACACTCACATATACACACACATACATACACACACACTTGTGTGTGTATATGTGCATGTATAACAAACATACAGTTGTCTCTGAGTTATCCCTAACTGAAAAGGAGAGGAAACTGATGGAAAAGGGACTTTCGTTCGTGATACACCCTCTGGCACGTAAAAAAGAGAAGATACGATAGGGGATCTGTGCAACAACTTGGTAACTAGTATCAATCATGTTTTAAGCACCTTACGGCCGGAGCAAGGTAAGTCACAGGCAGCAATTAAAAGAACTAAACTCTCCCTTCCTTTTCGGTACCTCCACCCCAACAAACCAGTCCAGTGCCCAAACTACAACTTAGTAGGCCTTAAACTGGTAATCCAACAGATGAAGGTGGACCTCAAGCGCAGAACGACGACGCAAATGAAATCTCACAAGGGAGGAGAGGGACGCCCGATCAACGCAGAAAAGACTCACAGATATTGTGATAAAGCTATCGGACAAGGAAGGTGCTGTCGTCGCCTGGAGAAAGGACAACTACAGGCACGAGATGGAGAGGCACCTGGCAGACACTGCAGCCTACGCACAGATACATAACCAGGATGCGGCACTTAGAAACACCCAAACGAGGAGCAAAATGATAGTTCTCAAGCTGTTAGAAAACAAAACTGGGGACGGGAAAGAAGGACTCATGCAAGCAGGAGCGAGAGATTTCTTCCTAGCCTTTGAATCCATCATTCCTCATATCTTCCTTTTACCAAAGACCTATAAATCATTAGAAGAAACAACAGGAACGTGGCAAGGGAGACCGATTCTAAGCAGCTGCCGGGTCCGAACGAGGCCAGTAGACCTGATATGCACAACCCTCCTGAACTCCTTGCTACGTCAACTACCGGAAGAATCCAAGATACGACGGATTTCTTCATGAAAATTGCAGAAATTAGAGGCCTCGTCCCAAGAGAGGCCCGCCTTTTCCCCATGGATGTGGTATCGCTCTACCCAAGCATACCACAGACAGAAGCTGCAAAGGAAGTAGCATTATTTTCTACAGATAACGGAGCCAGAATCAGGCAGGAACTTCGAGACGCAGGAATATGGAGGACCCCTTCGAAAGAAACTCTTGAGGAGGCCATCCTCCATGTGATGAGAGACACCTTTCTGCCATTTGAAGGACGAGCATACCGGCAAACCAAAGGGTACAGCGATAGGAGCATCCAGTAGTGTGGTAATCGCTTAAATATTTGTGCATGTAATGCTCGAGAGAAAAAGATCTCACAGGAAGGATGGACCGGCGGTATATTTCTGTTACATAGACAATATCTTCGGAATAATGGAGGACGGTTTCCCGTGCCTAGAAGGTTTCTTTTCATGGCCAAATACAGTTCATGAAATCCATAAGTTTACCCTCGAACACAGTGACTCCACGATAAATTTCAAAGATACAACAGTGTATATAGACCAGTTAACCAGAGATCTGTATTCAAAGGCATAGTATAAACCGACTAACCTTCACACGTACCTGAAATTTGACTCGAGCCACCCACTAGCCTTGAAGAAATCGCTACCCTACTCACTTGGACTCAGATTCAAGCAGATTAACAGCAAAGAAGAGATGCTATATCCCCAGCTTGATGACCTATGAGATATGTTCAGGAACAGAGACTACCCGGAGACATTAATACATGTGGCCCAGGAGAAACTTGGAGAAAAAACAAGGGCGGAGCTACTCAGACCTAGAACACAAGAAGTGGAAGACAAGAGATGGATCCTCCCAACTCTTTTCTTCCCGGCCTTGCTGCACAGCTTAAGATAAAACTCCAGGAAGTATGGACATGGATGAGGGAAACGAACAGTGAACATCCATCCCGGGGAAAATTCCCACAAAACCCTCCCATGATGGCCTAGAGGCGAGGGAAGTCTATAAAGGACCACCTTGTTAGAGCAGGTGTACAGGTAGATCATCTCAACCGAACTGGGGGAGAGGACGAGCCCTAGGTTACAGGTCTAAGAAATGAAACCTACAGATAATAACTTAATCTGACACAGGTTTGGAGTGCAAACTTGGTTGAGGCAGAGTGTGCAGAGTGGTTACTAGGGGCCTACAAGTACAAGCAACCTATTCTAACCACCCCTAGTAACGACAACCCAACCAACGAAGGGCTCACCCCCTGTAATTATTTGGTTTCTCCAGGTAGCACTTGAATCTATATCTATTGAATGATATTATGTTCTATCTACAGGAGCGTGCTTTATTGTCATACCAATTGAAAGTGACAAGTGAGGCAGGGATGGTTTCCGGCCTACCGAGAACGTAGCAGCCGAAACTCAGGTGAAATACCCCTATCTTGACTCCGAGCACAGGAATATGGACAACATAGCCAACATACCGGCTATTATCATGATCGACTAATTGGATGGATATAAATAGGAGCTGCCTCGGATGGGCCAATAGGCCTTCTGCAGTTACCTTAATTCCTACAGCAAATGACAACAAAGCGAACCTAACTGCTATTATAATAAATAACAAAGGAGACCTCGAATTATGGCGGATACACCGAATATTACCTCAAAGACGATACAACTCCAAGAATAACAAAGCAAAGGAATATTGACAAAATAACCATCATAAGAGTTATTATCACACTCGGCTAATAGGGTTGATATGAATGGGAGCTGCCTTGTATGGTCTATAGGGCTTCTGCAGTTGCGATAATTCTTATGTTCTTATTTTCTTATTATAATATCAAGGAGACCTCGATGTATGGTAGATATACCAACTGTTAACTCACAGAAGATGCAACTCCATGGATATACTCATCAAACCTGCATTTTAATGATTCTGTTTTTATATTTAGCTATTCTGTATTAGGTGATTTTACGTTCCGAAAATAATATCTTTTCACCTCACTCCTCATCTGTATCTGGATTATAACTTAAAGTCGACAAATGGCTCAGACACATTACACAATTCTACTTCATGGGCTGAAGAGTAAAGGACTAAGGTCCTACGAAACAGTCGGTTGTACCCGTTGTAGCATTTTGTCCTAAGATACAACCCTCTCCTCTAACCAGGGGTGACATCGAAAGGCGAAATACCAGGAAACAAAAGGCTTTTTCGCTCAGTCGTCTGGTAGGAGGACTCTATTTTTCTTCCCCCAGGAGGCAAGGGAGAGTTTGACTCCATTACTAAGATAAATACTTCTTGTGCTTTTTTACAAACTTTTTCTGACACACACACACGAGCCAAAAAGGGAAGAAAAAACCTATAACTTTGTTTCTTTTCCCCATTCTTGCGTGTTAAAAGTGTTGGAAGTTTCATTGAATTGTAGAGCCAGAATGGAGATTGATGCAGACCGAACAAAGAGAACACGAAAAGCCTAGTAGTGTAAATGAGGACTAGAACCACGCGCGCCACCTGCCAGGTGGCACTCACGTGAGTGGCACCCGACAGGTGGCGCGCAGGTGTCTAGTCCTCAAGGGTTTTGGGGGATTTTCCCGGAAGTTTGGCGCGTTTCGGACGCGTGTGAGCGTCCGGTGTTTGGGTATGTGGTCAGGAAAGAGAGTAAGTCATGTTGATGGGTGCCAGGTGGTGCGCGTCGTCGTAGTCGCAGCGCGTCGTCGTAGTCACAAAGGGTTTGGGGGATTTTTCGCGGAAGTTTGGCGCGTGTTGGACGCGGACTTGAGTGGTGGGTGAGCAGGTGTATCACGTCGCTCTAGTCGCAGCGCGTTGCTCTAGTCACAAAGGGGATTTCTGGGAAGTCGTAAGAAAATAGAAGGATGAGAGGAAGGAGTAAATGAATATGTATGTGTGTTTTGCGTAGACTTAATCCTGTGTGCGGATCATAATTTTGATGATTGTGAGATTGCGTGTAGATGCGAGGACAGTCAACACAGTCTGTTATGTTGTTTGGGGTGTGGGAGGGGTATGGGAGGGATGGAAGGGTGAATGGGAGCTTCCCCTCATCGTCGTGAGACTGCTCTGGGTCATTATGCGGTTAGACAAACCATTAACTCCCCCTACAGGAAGTCCTAAGTGTGAGAGGATGAGAGAGTAGACTCCAGCAGGAGGACTGTATACCATTACCCTTAAGTGTTTTTCAATGTCCGCGGAGGGGTGTGCGTACAGGTCACTGGCTAGAGGCTGACTGAAAGACTTTTTCCAAGTACTATGGTTGTATCTCCCGGAGGGTAGGCAATGACTGCCATTACTTCCTTGGACATGGCGGAAGTGGTTGGGCAACCGTTACCCAGTGCGTTTTGTTAAGGGGAGATGTAGCTATAGTCAGCAACTCTGTCTCTCTCTCTCTCTCTCTCTCTCTCTCTCTCTCTCTCTCTCTCTCTCTCTCTCTCTCTCTCTCTCTCTCTCTCTCTCTCTCTCTCTCTCTCTCTCTCTCTCTCTCTCTCTCTCTCCAGATCATTTAATAGTTGGGGAAAGTAACATCATTTTCCTTTCTCCTGCTGCCGCTGTTCACGTATCTTTCTCCATTTCACTTAGACAGACAGCGCATCAGTGGATGACCACTATGTCAATTTTCAAGCCCCCCTTCTCTCTCACCCTTATAACCTTGTAAGGTAACACGTCCAATATGCTAACTTCGTTCCTTACCCAATATCATTAATGTAACGTGGACAATATACCAACTTCGTTCGTTCCTTGCCCAAATAACATTTTAAGAGTAACAATCTGTCTCTCTGTCTCTCTCTGTCTCTCTGTCTCTCTGGCTCTCTGTCTCTCTCTCTCTCTCTCGCTCTGTCTCTCTGCCTCTCTCTCTGTCTCTCTGTCTCTCTCTCTCTCTGTCTCTCTGTCTCTCTCTCTGTCTCTCTCTGTCTCTCTCTCTCTCTCTCTCTCTCTCTCTCTCTCTCTCTCTCTCTCTCTCTCTCTCTCTCTCTCTCTCTCTCTCTCTCTCTCTCTCTCTCTCTCTCTCTCCCTCTCTATAGTCCACCACACGACACTTCACTTAGTAAACTCAGTCAAAGTCTGGAGGTTAGCGTTTACTAAAGGAGAGAAACATTTCACATCATCACGGCGACGCGATCTCTACCTACAAATTATTCTTGTTAACTGTGATCACATCATCTGCTGGCTCAAATAAATATCATTGAAATGTATGCATGTTTACTCAATCTCCATCACCTCTTCGTCCTACAATCACCCATTACTGCTGTGTTGGAGATGTTCATCACACCACGCTTCCCCATACACTGTGGATTCGTTAAGGAGGAGCGAGGTACATACTCCTGCCGACAGACAGACCCACACCTGTCAGCCATCAATCACTCCCACCCCTCAGCCCCCCACCGCCCCAATACCATCAACCATTGTTCTGTGCAAACCCTTTTAGTATTATATCTGTTAATATGACTAAGCTATATCGTAACATGATCAACATGGTGAGAGCAATAAACGAGGGAAAAGTAAACACATTATATATAAATTTATTTCTTTTATTAATCACTTAAGCGATTTACAACGATAATAATAATAATAATAATAATAATAATAATAATAATAATAATAATAATAAGACTTCTTCTTGGTGGTTTAGCTAGCAGACAGATGGAGAAAGGTTTTCATTCAGTCCATCAAATCTCTCTCTCTGTCTCTCTGTCTTTCTCTGTCTCTCTGTCTCTCTCTCTCTCTGTCTCTCTGTCTCTCTCTCTCTCTGTCTCTCTCTCTGTCTCTCTGTCTCTCCGTCTCTCTCTCTCACTCTGTCTCTCTCTCGTATCTTCATTAATATCTAATCAAATTCCCTGAAATTTCTACCCTCTGTATTTCAGACGTAGTTTAGTAAATCCAAACAATTATCAAACTCTAGCTCTTGTCCCCAGCTTAGTTCATTTGTACAAGATCGTTAGTAACAGACCAATTTTCCCCGAAATTTAAAGCAGACATACTTCAAAGTTAGTAAATAAGATCAAATCAGTTACTGAGCTCCAGCTCTCGTCCCCCAATTTAGTTCTCTCTCGTATATTTGTAAATAACCCATCAATTTCACTGAAATTTTTACCCTCTGTATTTCAGACACCGTAAATAAGATCAAAACAGTTAACGAGCTCCAGCTCTCGTCCCCACCTTAGTTCTCTCTCGTATCTTTGTAAATATCCCATCAATTCCCCTGAAATTTTTACCCTCTGCATTTCATAGTAAATATGATGTAAACAATTATAAAACTCTAGCTCTTGTCCTCTGTCCAAGTTCACTCCTGTAAATGTTTTACTATCAGTCCAAATCCCCCTGAGATTTGAACACCCAACTACATTTTCAGACATAGTAAATAAAAACCGGTTCAGTTATCAAGTTTCAACTCTTGTCCCCCCAGCTTAGTTCATTTGTACAAGTTCTTTATTTTCCAACTAAATCACCCTGAGATTTAAGATCACCTTATTTCTAACGTAGTAAAATTAATCTGGACATTAGCCAAGCTCCATTTCCTCAGTCTTAGATCATCGAACATAATTATATCCGATCAAGTCCCTCTCCAGCCTATCTGTTTATCAGAGTAATCACCTTACCATTCTCATCCCCAACGTATCCAAACCTTCAATAATCATCATACGGTATTTGCATATTTACTCTATATTCAGCTGTGTTCTTCACATTTTTTCCACGTTTTCTGTGTTCGTTCCATGTTCTACAAATGTTCACAGCATGCTCAGTTCAATTCTTTTCACCTGTTTTTCTCATTTTTTCTGTTTTCTACCATTTTCCCCATATGTTCACTATGTTCTTTGTCATGTTTTCATGTACATCATATGTTCCCTGTATAACTTTTATACTCAATATTCATGTTCTCAATGTTCTTAGCTTGTTCTTCACATGTTCAGTGTTCATTCTTGTATTCCCTATGTTCCTTATCATGTTTTCATATTCTCTATAAGTTCATATTCCCTGCATGTTCACTCTATTCATCAACTTTTTCTTACATTTTTTCTGTGTTCACCGTATGTTCACTGTGTTCATTCCCCTACTTAACCTCAATTTTTTTTATGTTCTTTGTTTCTTTAAACCAATTTGTTTCTTCCATTCACTATCTAGTTCTTTGTCAAATAATATTATACTGCAATACAGTTCCCTCAACAATTTTAGTCACCCAGTTTTTATTTGCAAAACTATGTCAAAGTAATTCTCATAGACAACTTAATAGTTCTACCAACCCCGTTCTTAAACAAATCTACACTTTATTCAGTTCCAAATTTACAAAGACAAACCTTTCTTGTAACTTCTTAACTAAAAATCTTTCGCCAATCAACTAAAACATAGTCACTTTCCTCATTTCTCAACTAAACTTATTATCCAATCAACCAAAAATAGTTAAAGGAATCTTTCCAACGCTGTTCATAACTAAACTTATTCCCTAGTCATCAGAAAAATAACCGTGTTCTTCATGTTTCATTGTCATTTCATAACTAAAATTATCCATCAATCAACAGAAAAAGTCATATTCATCATCATTGTTCCGAACTAAAATTATGTTTTGTCAAGTAAGAAAAAATAACCAAAGATATCTTTCATCGCTGTTCTTAACTGACATTATACTTTGGGGAGCACAATAATAGTCTCCCTCGTCATGTTTTGTCTTTTTCCTTAACTACAAGTATTCATCAGTCAAATAAAAAATAGTTACTTCATCATGTTTCCCTGTCATTTCTTAACTGAAATATCACTTCGCTCATCTGAAATAGTCATGTGTAGCCTCTTTCCAACACTGTTCTTAACTGAAGTAGCCTTTCACTTTGCTAAAATAGTCATATTCATCATTGTTCCTAACTAAAATTATGTGTCGTTAAGTAAGAAATATAGTCAAAGACACTCTTCGAGACATCAAGGACTTACTCAAAGACATCATAGTTGCACTCAAAGACATCCTTTGAGACATCAAAGACATCCTTTGAGACATCAAAGACATCCTTTAAGACTTCAAGGGGAACTCTTCGAGATATCAAAAGACACTCTCAAACACTCAAAATTTACTCGCATCCTTAAAGTTATTCTCAGAGTTATCAAAGTTAATCTCAGTCATCAAAATGTTATTCTCTAAGTAACCTTTCGTTCATCAGAGAAGCTTTCTAAGACATCTTCGTTCATTAAAGTTATTCTCGGAGCTATCAAAATTAATCTCTAAAACAACAAAAGTTAATCTCGGTCATCAAAGTTGATCTGCAAGATATCTTCGAGACATCAAAGTTACTCTTCATTACATCAAAGACTCATTCAAATACTACTCTTGTTCTCAGAAGTCTTTCTCAAAGTCATCACCGATTTTCTCAAAGTCATCAAAGTTATTCTCAGTCATGATATGTTATTCTCTAAGTAACCTTCCGTTCATCAAAGACATTCTCTAAGCCCTCAAAGTTATTCTCTAAGACAACAAAGTCATTCTCAGAGTCATCAAAAAGTTATTCTCAGACTCACCTTCGTTATTCAAAGAAGCCTTCTGAGACATCCTCGTTCAACAAAACTGTCCTCAGAGCCATCAAAAAGTTAAATACAGTCATCAAAGTTATTCTCTAAGACATCTATGTTGTTCTCTAAGACATCAATGTTGTTCTCTAAATCATAAAAGTTAATCTCTAAGTCACCTTCGTTTACTAGAGAAACTTTCCAATCCATCTTCGTTGATCAAAGTTATTCTCAGAATCATCAAAGAGATCTCTAATTCCCCTTCGTTCACCAAAAAGTTGTTCTCTAAGACACCTTCTTTCATCAAAGAAACTCTCCTTCCATCATGTTATTCTTTAAGACATCTTCAGTCATAAAATTTCTCTCCAAAATGTAACTAGTTCAGCTTTCATACCAAACCTGCACTTCTGTTAAAATATATTTTCTTAGTCACTTTACCCTAAAACTGTTCTCAGAACTACACCGCCCAAATCCTACGTAACCTATCCTCTCCACCCAATGTTACTTAGTTAACGTGACGTTCCTAAACCCAACTTTACCTATCCTAACTTAACTTACCTTACCTTTACCTATCGTACCTAACTTAACCTGCATAACCTAACTTTACCTATCCTAACATGACTTACCTTACATTACCTATCTTACTTAACTTAACCTGCACAACCTAACTTACATAACTTACCTTACCTATCCTAACGTAACCTAACTTGCTTTACCTAACTTAATCTACATTCCCAAACTGATGTATCCTAACTTATCTAGTCCAACCAGCCATGATCTAACTTACATAATTATTCCTGCTTGTCTTTTGTGTTTCGTCAATCATTGTCTCATATTCATTACTCATTTCAAGGGTTAATTTCTCAAATGGACATTTTTGCATTTCAAGTGTTATTTGTTTAAGATTGGGTGTTTTACCATTACAAAGGCTTTTGTTATATATGGGAATTTACTCGTTTCAAGGGCGAATTTCTCAAATGGTCATTTTTGCAGATCAAGGGTTATTTGTTAAAGTTCATCAAGTTGCTCATGAGTTGTATTTATTATGTTTGTTATTATTTATTCTTATTCCCCAACCCCTTAACCTAACCTTTCAGATGTAGTTTATTGTGTTTTTGATGTATTTGTTGAATATAATATCCTTTTCATAACCTTTCAGATGTAGTTTTGTTTCTCCTTTTTGTATATTTTTACCCAAACCCACCATCCCACTTAACCTAGACTTGAAATTGAGAAAAAGAAAAACTAAGTGAATGAGAGTGAGGGTGAGAGAATGGGAGCATTAAGACTTGAATTTGAGAAAGAAGAGAGCATTTGAGCAAATGAGTGAGAGAGAGGGGGAGGAAGAGAGAGAATAAGGGAGAGAGATAGTAAAGGAGGGTTAGAAGGAGTAGGAGAAACAAAGTAAAAGAAGGAAAGAAGGTTAAGTGGGATGGTGGGTTTGGGTAAAAATATACAAAAAGGAGAAACAAAACTACATCTGAAAGGTTATGAAAAGGATAATATATTCAACAAATACATCAAAAACACAATGAACTACATCTGAAAGGTTAGGTTAAGGGGTTGGGGAATAAGAATAAATAATAACAAACATAATAAATACAATTTATGAGCAACTTGATGAACTTTAACAAATAACCCTTGATCTGCAAAAATGACCATTTGAGAAATTCGCCCTTGAAACGAGTAAATTCCCATATATAACAAAATCCTTTGTAATAGTTAAACACCCCTCTGATGTATAAACATCAGAGGTCCGCGGTTGTTCAACGTCCTCCCAGCAAGCATAAGAAATATTGCCGGAACAACCGTGGACATTTTCAAGAGGAAACTAGATTTATTCCTCCAAGGAGTGCCGGACCAACCGGGCTGTGGTGGGTATGTGGCCCTGCGGGCCGCTCCAAGCAACAGCCTGGTGGACCAAACTCTCACAAGTCGAGCCTGGCCTCGGGCCGGGCTTGGGGAGAAGAAGAACTCCCTGAACCCCATCAACCAGGTATCAACCAGGTAACCCAATCTTAAACAAATAACACTTGAAATGCAAAAATGTCCATTTGAGAAATTAACCCTTGAAATGAGTAATGAATATGAGACAATGATTGACGAAACACAAAAGACAAACAGGAATAATTATGTAAGTTAGATCATGGCTGGTTGGACTAGATAAGTTAGGATACATCAGTTTGGGAATGTAGATTAAGTTAGGTAAAGCAAGTTAGGTTACGTTAGGATAGGTAAGATAAGTTATGTAAGTTAGGTTGTGCAGGTTAAGTTAAGTAAGATAGGTAATGTAAGGTAAGTCATGTTAGGATAGGTAAAGTTAGGTTATGCAGGTTAAGTTAGGTACGATAGGTAAAGGTAAGGTAAGTTAAGTTAGGATAGGTAAAGTTGGGTTTAGGAACGTCACGTTAACTAAGTAACATTGGGTGGAGAGGATAGGTTACGTAGGATTTGGGCGGTGTAGTTTTGAGAACAGTTTTAGGGTAAAGTGGCTAAGAAAATATATTTTAACAGAAGTGCAGGTTTGGTATGAAAGCTGAACTAGTTACATTTTGGAGAGAAATTTTATGACTGAAGATGTCTTAAAGAATAACATGATGGAAGGAGAGTTTCTTTGATGAACGAAGGTGTCTTAGAGAACAACTTTTTGGTGAACGAAGGGGAATTAGAGATCTCTTTGATGATTCTGAGAATAACTTTGATCAACGAAGATGGATTGGAAAGTTTCTCTAGTAAACGAAGGTGACTTAGAGATTAACTTTTATGATTTAGAGAACAACATTGATGTCTTAGAGAACAACATAGATGTCTTAGAGAATAACTTTGATGACTGTATTTAACTTTTTGATGGCTCTGAGGACAGTTTTGTTGAACGAGGATGTCTCAGAAGGCTTCTTTGAATAACGAAGGTGAGTCTGAGAATAACTTTTTGATGACTCTGAGAATGACTTTGTTGTCTTAGAGAATAACTTTGAGGGCTTAGAGAATGTCTTTGATGAACGGAAGGTTTCTTAGAGAATAACATATCATGACTGAGAATAACTTTGATGACTTTGAGAAAATCGGTGATGACTTTGAGAAAGACTTCTGAGAACAAGAGTAGTATTTGAATGAGTCTTTGATGTAATGAAGAGTAACTTTGATGTCTCGAAGATATCTTGCAGATCAACTTTGATGACCGAGATTAACTTTTGTTGTTTTAGAGATTAATTTTGATAGCTCCGAGAATAACTTTAATGAACGAAGATGTCTTAGAAAGCTTCTCTGATGAACGAAAGGTTACTTAGAGAATAACATTTTGATGACTGAGATTAACTTTGATGACTCTGAGAATAACTTTAAGGATGCGAGTAAATTTTGAGTGTTTGAGAGTGTCTTTTGATATCTCGAAGAGTTCCCCTTGCAGTCTTAAAGGATGTCTTTGATGTCTCAAAGGATGTCTTTGAGTGCAACTTTGATGTCTTTGAGTAAGTCCTTGATGTCTCGAAGAGTGTCTTTGACTATATTTCTTACTTAACGACATATAATTTTAGTTAGGAACAATGATGAATATGACTATTTTAGCAAAGTGAAAGGCTACTTTAGTTAAGAACAGTGTTGGAAAGAGGCTACACATGACTATTTCAGATGAGCGAAGTGATATTTCAGTTAAGAAATGACAGGGAAACATGATGAAGTAACTATTTTTTATTTGACTGATGAATACTTGTAGTTAAGGAAAAAGATAAAACATGACGAGGGAGACTATTTTTGTGCTCCCCAAAGTATAATGTCAGTTAAGAACAGCGATGAAAGATATCTTTGGTTATTTTTTCTTACTTGACAAAACATAATTTTAGTTCGGAACAATGATGATGAATATGACTTTTTCTGTTGATTGATGGATAATTTTAGTTATGAAATGACAATGAAACATGAAGAACACAGTTATTTTTCTGATGACTAGGGAATAAGTTTAGTTATGAACAGCGTTGGAAAGATTCCTTTAACTATTTTTGGTTGATTGGATAATAAGTTTAGTTGAGAAATGAGGAAAGTGACTATGTTTTAGTTGATTGGCGAAAGATTTTTAGTTAAGAAGTTACAAGAAAGGTTTGTCTTTGTAAATTTGGAACTGAATAAAGTGTAGATTTGTTTAAGAACGGGGTTGGTAGAACTATTAAGTTGTCTATGAGAATTACTTTGACATAGTTTTGCAAATAAAAACTGGGTGACTAAAATTGTTGAGGGAACTGTATTGCAGTATAATATTATTTGACAAAGAACTAGATAGTGAATGGAAGAAACAAATTGGTTTAAAGAAAAAAGAACATAAAAAAAATTGAGGTTAAGTAGGGGAATGAACACAGTGAACATACGGTGAACACAGAAAAAATGTAAGAAAAAGTTGATGAATAGAGTGAACATGCAGGGAATATGAACTTATAGAGAATATGAAAACATGATAAGGAACATAGGGAATACAAGAATGAACACTGAACATGTGAAGAACAAGCTAAGAACATAGAGAACATGAATATTGAGTATAAAAGTTATACAGAGAACATATGATGTACATGAAAACATGACAAAGAACATAGTGAACATATGGGGAAAATGGTAGAAAACAGAAAAAAATGAGAAAAACAGGTGAAAAGAATTGAACTGAGCATGCTGTGAACATTTGTAGAACATGGAACGAACACAGAAAACGTGGAAAAAATGTGAAGAACACAGCTGAATATAGAGTAAATATGCAAATACCGTATGATGATTATTGAAGGTTTGGATACGTTGGGGATGAGAATGGTAAGGTGATAACCCTGATAAACAGATAGGCTGGAGAGGGACTTGATCGGATATAATTATGTTCGATGATCTAAGACTGAGGAAATGGAGCTTGGCTAATGTCCAGATTAATTTTACTACGTTAGAAATAAGGTGATCTTAAATCTCAGGGTGATTTAGTTGGAAAATAAAGAACTTGTACAAATGAACTAAGCTAAGGGGACAAGAGTTGAAACTTGAAACCTGAACCGGTTTTTATTTACTATGTCTGAAAATGTAGTTGGGTGTTCAAATCTCAGGGGGATTTGGACTGATAGTAATAAATTTATAAGAGTGAACTTGGACAGAGGACAAGAACTAGAGTTTTATATTTGTTTACATCATATTTACTATGAAATACAGAGGGTAAAAATTTCAGGGGAATTGATAGGATATTTAGAAAAATACGAGAGAGAACTAAGGTGGGGACGAGAGCTGGAGCTCGTTAACTGTTTTGATCTTATTTACGGTGTCTGAAATACAGAGGGTAAAATTTTCAGTGAAATTGATGGGTTATTTACAAATATACGAGAGAGAACTAAGTTGAGGGACGAGAGCTGGAGCTCAGTAACTGACTTGATCTTATTTACTAACTTTGAAGTATGTCTGCTTTAAATTTCGGGGAAAATTGGTCTGTTACTAACGATCTTGTACAAATGAACTAAGCTGGGGACAAGAGCTAGAGTTTGATAATTGTTTGGATTTACTAAACTACGTCTGAAATAAAGAGGGTAGAAATTTCAGGGAATTTGATTAGATATTAACGAAGATACGAGAGAGAGACAGAGCGAGAGAGAGACGGAGAGACAGAGAGAGAGACAGAGAGAGAGAGAGACAGAGAGACAGAGAGAGAGAGAGACAGAGAGACAGAGAGAGACAGAGAGACAGAGAGAGAGATTCGATGGACTGAATGAAAACCTTTCTCCATCTGTCTGCTAGCTAAACCACCAAGAAGAAGTCTTATTATTATTATTATTATTATTATCGTTGTAAATCGCTTAAGTGATTAATAAAAGAAATAAATTTATATATAATGTGTTTACTTTTCCCTCGTTTATTGCTCTCACCATGTTGATCACGTTACGATATAGCTTAGTCATATTAACAGAAATAATACTAAAAGGGTTTGCACAGAACAATGGTTGATGGTATGGGGGCGGTGGGGGGCTGAGGGGTGGGAGTGATTGATGGCTGACAGGTGTGGGTCTGTCTGTCGGCAGGAGTATGTACCTCGCTCCTCCTTAACGAATCCACAGTGTATGGGGAAGCTTGGTGTGACTAACATCTCCAACACAGCAGTAATGGGTGATTGTAGGACGAAGAGGTGATGGAGATTGAGTAAACATGCATACATTTCAATGATATTTATTTGAGCCAGCAGATGATGTGATCACAGTTAACAAGAATAATTTGTAGGTAGAGATCGCGTCTCCGTGATGATGTGAAATGTTTCTCTCTTTTAGTAAACGCTAACCTCCAGACTTTGACTGAGTTTACTAAGTGAAGTGTCGTGTGGTGGACTATAGAGAGGGAGAGAGAGAGAGAGAGAGAGAGAGAGAGAGAGAGAGAGAGAGAGAGAGAGAGAGAGAGAGAGAGAGAGAGAGAGAGAGAGAGAGAGAGAGAGAGAGAGAGAGAGAGAGAGAGAGAGAGAGAGAGAGAGAGAGAGAGAGACAGAGAGAGACAGAGAGAGAGAGACAGAGAGACAGAGAGACAGAGAGACAGAGAGAGGCAGAGAGACAGAGAGAGAGACAGAGAGACAGACCGAGAGAGAGAGAGAGACAGAGAGCCAGAGAGACAGAGAGACAGAGAGACAGAGAGAGACAGAGAGACAGATCGTTACTCTTAAAATGTTATTTGGGCAAAGAACGAACGATGTTGGTATATTGTCCACGTTACATTAATGATATTGGGTAAAGAACGAAGTTAGCATATTGGTCGTGTTACCTTACAAGGTTATAAGGGTGAGAGAGAAGGGGGGCTCGAAAATTGACATAGTGGTCATTCTCTGATGCGCTGTCTGTCTAAGTGAAATGGAGAAAGATACGTGAACAGCAGCAGCAGGAATAAGGAAAATGATGTTACTTTCCCCAACTATTAAATGATCTAGAGAGAGAGACAGAGAGACAGAGAGACAGAGTTGCTGACTGTAGCTACATCTCCCCTTAACGAAACACACTGGGTAACGGTTGCCCAACCACTTCCGCCATGTCCAAGGAAGTAATGGCAGTCATTGCCTACCCTCCGGGAGATACAACCATAGTACTTGGAAAAAGTCTTTCAGTCAGCCTCTAGCCAGTGACCTGTACGCACACTCCTCCACGGACATTTAAAAACACTTAAGGGTAATGGTATACAGTCCTCCTGCTGGAGTCTACTCTCTCATCCTCTCACACTTAGGACTTTCTGTAGGGGGAGTTAATGGTTTGTCTAACCGCATAATGACCCAGAGCAGTCTCACGACGATGAGGGGAAGCTCCCACTCACCCTTCCATCCTTCCCATACCCCTCCCATACCCCTCCCACACCCCAAACAACATAACAGACTGTGTTGACTGTCCTCGCATCTACACGCAATCTCACAATCATCAAAATTATGATCCGCACACAGGATTAAGTCTACGCAAAACACACATACATATTCATTTACTCCTTCCTCTCATCCTTCTATTTTCTTACGACTTCCCAGAAATCCCCTTTGTGACTAGAGCAACGCGCTGCGACTAGAGCGACGTGATACACCTGCTCACCCACCACTCAAGTCCGCGTCCAACACGCGCCAAACTTCCGCGAAAAATCCCCCAAACCCTTTGTGACTACGACGACGCGCTGCGACTACGACGACGCGCACCACCTGGCACCCATCAACATGACTTACTCTCTTTCCTGACCACATACCCAAACACCGGACGCTCACACGCGTCCGAAACGCGCCAAACTTCCGGGAAAATCCCCCAAAACCCTTGAGGACTAGACACCTGCACGCCACCTGTCGGGTGCCACTCACGTGAGTGCCACCTGGCAGGTGGCGCGCGCGGTTCTTGTCCTCATTTACACTACTAAGCCTCACCAAACCAACCCTCGACATTGAAAGTGAGCAGACCAGTGGAGGCCGAGTTAACTGTTTCCGAGTCCCTCCCTGAAACAATTATGGAAGCTCTCAAGGATTCTCTCCCTAACACCTCCGAAGAGGAGTGGCAGTATGAAATGCTTGAAATCTTACACAAATACAAACAGAGAGCTCAACTTCCTGAAGGCACCCTCCTGGGAGTCTGGAGAGACAGGAGAGTATGGACGGAAGGCACTTTAACACCTGCCGTTCACCAAATCTGGAGGACCTCCTCCAGGAGAATGATATAGCAGTCCAAGTGCACATGATGATGGAAAGATCTGACCTCTACGAGGTTAACAGTTTTTTCCATCAGGAGGACTTAGAAATTATTGCCCTGGTAAAACCAATTTTTACAACTATAGAATATCTAAATAACAGGTTGACGTTTGTCCAACGGGCAGTGAGGCTAAACACAGTCCCTGAATACCTTGCCCTACAGGTTTGTTTCCCATTATTTTCAGCAGGTCTCCCAATCCTACCAGGTTTTGCCAGCTGTCTAAACAGAGTTAACTTGGAACAGGCCAGAGTATCTATGGCGACATACACGCTCCTGCTCAATGCCTCACATACGAGAGAAATGTCAAAATCGAGCTCATCGTAGCCTGCCTCCTAATACGAGGATGGGACCAGGTAAGAATAGATACAACCTTATGTGTAGGTTTCAGACGAAAGACAACTCCGAAACCAGGAACCCTCGAAAGACCATACGACGGAAACTTCTGATGCTTCTGATGTGGGGTCTGCTCAAATGCTCTCAGAACAGACGTCACACAGGTATGAACATTTTTTCTCAAGCCCTCAGGAAGGTTCACTGCAGAGCCTGACTACAACAGTGGACAAAGCCCTAGGTATAGAAGCCATAGAACAAGTGCAGCTTCAGACACAAGAAAAGCAAGGTCCCCAAAACCCTTATGTTCAGTGTTTCTGATGAACGATGACGACGATGCCCCTCTGTCCCCTATTCTCGTCAGGCCTGTCCTACAACAACAATCCCTCCCACCCAGAACAGATTCGAACAGGAGGAATAGCTTGCAGAGACAGAACTTCTAATGGGACACCTCGGCGAACAACACCAACAGGCATGGTAGGAATAACAAGGACAGGTCACGAGTCGGATGGAGAAATTCATCACAAGACAAATCGGGTGGCAACCAAGCGAGGAACAACAGGGACAGATCCAGAAACAACTGAGGCCAGGGTAACAGGAACGGGACCGGCGACCACAGAGGCCAAAACAACAGGATCACCCCAGGAGACAACAGAGGCAATAACAGTATAGACTATTTCTCCGTGAACAACAACAGCAATAACAGAGACAACAGACAGGGAGGTAATAATAATAATAGGGGCCATAATAATAGTTTTTTTTCAGAAATAGAAACAGGGAGAGAGGCAACAATCGGAACCAGAACAACAACAAACACAAGCGCTGGAACAGCACGAACCGAGACCAACAGGAATGAGACAGAGACAGAGGGTGGAACGGTGGAGATCGGAGAAACTCAAGAAACGACAGGAATTAAGGCAGAGAAGAGGACAACTGAAACAGACAGTTGTCTCTGAGGTACCCCTAACTGAAAAGGAGAGGAAACTGTTGTAAAGGGGACTTACGTTCGTAATAGGCACTCCGGCACCACGTAAGAAAAGAGAAGATACGATAGAGGATCTGTGCAACAACTTGGAAACTAGTATCAATCAAGTTTGGAGCAACCTCCGGCCGGAGTAAGGTAATTCACAGGGAGCAATTAAAAAAACTAAACTCTCCCTCCCTTTTTTGGTACCTCCACCCCAACAAACCAGTCCAGTGCCCAAACTACAACCTAGTAGTCCTTAAACCGGTAATCCAGCAAATGAAGGTCGACCTCAAGCGTAGTGCGGAACGACGACGCAATTGCAATCTCACAAGGGAGGAGAGATTTTCAACGTTGAAAGGACGCACGGATATTGTGATAAAGCCGGCGGACAAGGGAGGTGCTCTTTCTCTCGTCGCCTGGAGAAAGGACAACTACAGGCATGAGATGGAGTGGCACCTGGCAGACACTACAGCCTACAAACAGATACACAACCAGGATGTGGCGCTTAGAAACGCCCAAATGAGGAGTAAAAGGATCGTCCTCAAGCTGTTCGAAAACAAAACTATGGACGGGAAAGGAGGATTCATGCAGGCAGGGGCGAGAGATTTCTTCCTAGCCTTTGAATCCATCATTCCTCATATCTTCCTTTTACCAAAGATCCATAAATCATTAGAAGAAACAACATGAACGTGGCAAGGGAGACCGGTTCTAAGCAGCTGCCGGGTCCCAACGAGGCCAGTAGACCTAATCTGCACAGCTCTCCTGCACCCCTTGCTACGTCTACTACCGGAAGAATCCAAGATACGACGGATTTCCTCAAGAAAATTTCAGTAATTAGAGGCCCCGTCCTGAGAGGAGCCCGCCTTTTCCCCATGGATGTGGTATCGCTCTACCCGAGCATACCACAGAGAGAAGCTGCAAAGGTAGTAGCATCTTTTTTTATAGATAACTGAGCCAGACTCAAACAGGAACTTCGAGACACATGAGTATGGAGGACCCCTTCGAAAGAAACTCTTGAGGAGGCCATCCTCCATGTGATGAGAGACACCTTTTTGCCATTTGAGGGACGAGCATACCGGCAAGCCAAAGGGTACAGCGATAGGAGCATCAAGTAGTGTGGCAATCGCTTAAATCTTTGTGCATGTAATGCTCGAGAGGAAAAGATCTCAGAGAAAGGACGGACCGGCGGTATATTTCCGTTACATAGAAGATATCTTCGGAATAATGGAGGACGGTTTCCCGCACCTAGAAGGTTTCTTTTCATGGTCAAATACAGTTCATGAAAAAATTAAGTTTACCCTCAAACACAGTGGCTCTACGATTAATTTCCTAGATACAACAGTGTATATAGATCAGCTAACCAGGGATCTGCATACGAAGGCATACTATAAACCGACTAACCTTCACACGTATCTGAAATTTGACTCGAGCCACCCACTAGCCTTGAAGAAATCGCTACCCTACTCACTTGGACTCAGATTCAAGCAGATTAACAGCAAAGAAGAGATGCTATATCCCCGGCTTGATGACCTATGAGATATGTTCAGGAACAGAGACTACCCGGAGACATTAATACATGTGGCCCAGGAGAAACTTGGAGAAAAAACAAGGGCGGAGCTACTCAGACCTAGAACACAAGAAGTGGAAGACAAGAGATGGATCCTCCCAACTCTTTTCTTCCCGGCCTTGCTGCACAGCTTAAGATAAAACTCCAGGAAGTATGGACATGGATGAAGGAAACGTACAGTGAACATCCATCCTGGGGAAAATTCCCCCAAAACCCTCGCATGATTGTCAAGAGGCGAGGGAAGTCTATAAAGGACCACCTTGTTAGAGCAGGTGTACAGGCAGATCATCTCAACCGAACTGGGGGAGAGGACCAGCCCTAGGTTACAGGTCAAAGAAATGAAACTTACAGTCCCTAACCAGAGTGGTTAGGAGGGGTCTACCAGTACACGAGAATGGTAGCTTTTTCTCTGGTATCTGAGATAATGTTAGCCTTGGCTCTAGTACTAGAGAAAATGGTAGCCTTGGCTCTGGTACCAGAGAGAATGGTAGCCTTTTCTCTGGTACCAGAGATAATGTTAGCCTTGTTGGAAATTTCCAACACTAAATACAACACTGTTGTATTCTCATTAATTACTACTAATTCAACTAATCATTGTAGTGATTAAAATTAACCCAACGTAGAGTTCACATGTACTAATAATTACATCTGTACAGTAAGGCTAGAATTCTTACGTCACCCGACGCCAGTGTTGCGTCAGATTCCATTGTAATAAACACATTTATATCCAATGTGCCTGAGAATTGAATTTGATTCTCCATAAACCCCGGTGTTCTGTGTGATAATTAATTACAGATAAACTGATCTCCAACTAAAGCCAAATAGAGCGTTTATAGTTATAGCTGTTATCTAGTAATAAAATTAACGTCACGAGTGAATGCCCTGGAGAGACATTAATTCTTCTCCATTGTTCGTTTACTATCATAGAACGGACTCCAAATATTCCTCCAAATAATAAACCCGTCCTAATCCGAGCATTTCAAGCACAACTGCAAGAAATGACAATATCCATAATAAATAATTTGTTTAACAAACGCGGGACGCGGAGCTGGGCGGAAGAGACGCCAGTCCACGTGTTGAAACGCTCACGAGTAGACGTGTTCACGTGGTACTCACGAGGAGACGCCATTACCCAGCCACCAGGGTAAACGCTATCAAATCTCCAGAAGAAAGTCGCCACTGTGAGGTGTGAAGAACCTTGCAGACAATACCTTCACTTGGTGTCAGTGTCATTTACGCAACCTGTTAAATTTGGTTCAATGTAACTCCATGTGACCGGCCAGTGGAGCGCGTCAGTATCTAGGATAGACAAATCTAGAGCCTAGGACGCGACCTTCGGCAAGCCTTAACTTACACAGTGCCCATATTAGCTAAGTACCTTATCCTTGTTTGATGCATCAGATCGGGGGCGGGTTTATAGCTGGGTAGCTTGTCGTGACGACGTATAACAACTAAAAATCACAGGTCATTATCTTTCTCTTATTATTAATATCCATTTATTGAACATAGAAATACAGTAGTTTAATCTGTTGCTACTGGAAACAATTGTTTTGCAGCGTGTGTGAAGAATTCTCCGAGCTGTCATTTCCCATGTTAATCAACTCCCAGTGTTCCATGACGAATCCAGGAGAATCAGAGGAAGCGTCGTGACTAACTTCTAAGGAATCGTCACTAAGCTAAGATTCCTTTTGTATTCCTCGAATTTATTATCTGTACTCTTTTTACATGCAGCACTCTGTTCATTGGATTAACATGTGTTTATTATAATTATTATTATACATATTCATAATCTATGTTCCCCTTAATGATAACGATAATGATTTCATAAGTATTCATAGGATTAGATTATTATACATTGGATTAGTGAACGAACCACACTAGTTCCTGGACGTACTGAGTTCCAGTAATATCCCCCCCAATGTAGGTGTTTGAGGCTTTGATTCATTTAATTATACAGCCCATTAATTATTTCAATGATCATATTCTCTAGTATTTTATCCATAGTTACTGGTTCATATAGAATTTTCCAATGATCATATTTTCTCAGTTTCCCTCTTTTACTATAAAAGTGGGTGGTCCTTCGTAATTAATTTTACTATAATAATATTTAAATAATTAGAGTCAAGCCCCAAATGTCCCACATTATGGTCCTTATCGAACCGGATAAACATAAATTATAATTATAAATACTAGTTATTAATAACTAATCCTTGTGTGATACAACTAGACTAACCATTTAATTAATTGGGTCAACTAACAGTGTAACACATCAGTTAGTCTAAGTCACACCAACACATTGCTACTTTCACCACATGTATAAGGTAGCACTCGTGGGACACAGTCAATTACCCACAACACTTAGACCTATACCTCACACAGAAGTGAGAATCTTTAGGTCACCAGGAGCATCAGCTCATAACATATATGTTTTCACTTGTGTGTGCAAGTGCACTCTTATAAAAACAAAAAACCCAAAAATACAGCACAATTATATTCACCTTACTGCACCACAATAATCTTTACCAATCTTATTAGGTAGAATTTAGGCTGAGATTGTGCTGAATTTGGTACAAGCCCAGACTAAATAAATTTATAGTTCTTAGTTAGGAATTATCACGACTAGACCTAAGCTAGTCAGTAGTGTATGTATTATACTATTTGTGCTGACCCTATACAGGGTGGGATTAAACTTTGAGATAACTCTGATTGGAGTGTCTCCATAATATTTCTCTTGTATTCATTATTTCGTGTATCTATTTTGTGTATTGCTGGATAATCTCCATTAACTCTGATGGTGATATAGAAGAGCTAACCGGACGAGAACTAATGGTGAAGTTCAGACAGTGCACAAAATATCTAGCTACTTGTTGTTAGGTAGGTACATTTAACCTCAAGTGAGGTAAAGTATAAATTAGCCACCTTAAATTAGGCTACATTTAATGTTACTTGTCCACTAATGAACAAGTACCCAAGCTTCATTAGTAATACATATACTAATCCCATGAAGTTTGGACCCAAGCCCAACATGGCTACTCCTGAGCAATTAAGGAGAACCTACATTGGCCTTAAAGGTCATTTGACCATATTAATTAACAAGGCTGAGGGCTTATCTAAAGATACTCCCATTGACTCTTATCACTTAGAGACATCAGTTAGAGTGGCTGATCTGAAATTTGATCAAGTCAAATCTGCAAGTCGATCTTATCTTGATCTACTATATACTGTAGAAATTGATCCTGAGGAAGTAAGTCAAATTGTAGACGACATCTCCCAGTATGAAGATGAGACTCAAGATATAATTGACAGGCTATCTAAATTAGCAAAACAATCTGGATCCAATACCAGTAACACAAGTTCTCTATTCAATAACCAACTACCAGAGATTCGTTTACCTACCTTAGACTTACCTACATTTTCAGGATTAGATACAGAAAACTGGGACAATTTTTGGACTTCATTTGAAGTTCACATCCATAAGAAACCGTCCTTGGACAAGGTTTCTAAATTTTCATACCTACTTAGTCTTCTCAAAGGAGAGGCTAAAAAGGTCATGCATAACCTTACTCTTGATGAGAGTAATTATGAGGAAGCTATAAAACTCTTGAAGTTGAACTATTGCAACAAAGAGTTAAGTATAGCTACCCTCTATTATCAATTACTAGATCTGAATGCACCAAATAGTAGACCGGAGTCACTTCAAAGCTTCAGACTAGAAGTAGAGTCTCTAGTAAAGGCCTTAGGTACTAAAGTTAATATACCTGCTTCAGAATGGTCTATCAAGTTACTATTGCAGAGGAAATTACCTCGAAATGTCTTGACAGAGCTCTGCTCACACTATAATACCGAGTTTCTCACTCTTGACTAAATATTCGAGGGATTGAGGATAACGGTTAACAGGTTGAAGACTCATGATAAAATTAAACCTGAGTCCAAACCAACTAATACTGACTCTTCAGTCAAACCTAAACAGACTTTGAATAAGTCGAATATATATAAATCCAAAACTACTCCATCCACTGGGAAAAGGAGTGGAAATGTAGGTACATATTCGGTGTCTCCTTCTGAGATAACCAATGACTTGTCTACTAAAGAGACCAAGTCTATTAACCAGAGAAAGTGTCTGTTCTGCAATCAGGGACACACCACTTATCAATGCTCTGTTTATCCTACTTATAATGTTAGGGTTAAAATGTTGCAAGAATTACACAAGTGCACCAAGTGCATGGGCTCTCATGATCCCAAAAAATGTGTAGTGCAGCTACGTTCCTGCAACCGATGCAACCAAGGTGTACACCACTACGCCTTATGTAGAAAATCTTCTACACCAACTATGACCACTGGGGAGAATTCCACGAATTCTACCACAGTGCAATATTGCAAAGTGCATCAAGAAGTAAATGTACTTGCTACTGAGTCAGGCAATAATACCACTCTGCCTACAGCTCAACTTAGACTAATAAACCGAAGATCTAGAATTAACACTAGAGGTCTTTTTGACCAGGGTTCACAGAAAACCTTCATTACACAACAGTTGGTAGATGAGTTAAATTTAAAACCTGCCAAAAGTGTGAGGTTAAATATTTCTGGTTTCTTGTCAAATAGTTGACCTCGTGACTACAAAGTAGTTAAGTTATTAGTGAGACTCGGATCTTCTACTAGTCCAATACATGCGGTAGTAGTGGATAAACTTCCTACAGACTTACAAGTCACTGGGTTAGCTCGCACTGCGAGACATCTTAGACGAAACCGCATGAGGCTAGCAGATTATAAAATAAATTCTGACTGCCTCACAGATGTTGGAATACTTATAGGCGCGGATCATTATTACAAGTTTATAACTGGATGCACTAGACAACACAGAATGAATTTGTTGTCGTCCGCAGGAGGCAAATTGCTTACAGGACCGGTGCTTTTCAGACAAAATCCGACGTCCACAAACCAACAATCTAATAACATAATAGTGGCGTGACTAGGCTTGGAACAGTCACCCCTACGTTTCAGGGAAATATCTGAGGATATTGAGTCTGACCCACCAATACATCGTCTGTGGGATTTAGACACTTTAGGCATCATCCCTGAACAACCAAGTCCTGATGATACGTGGACTTACCAGCAATACCTGGATACAGTTGTCTATGAAAATAAACAATACTGGGTAAGACTCCCATGGAAGTTGGATCATCCACAACTTCCAGTAAATTATTTTATGGCAGCCTCTCAATTACAGTCTCAATTAACACGACTACAGAAGCAGCCAGACAAACTGAACATGTATCATCAACTTATCCAACAACAACTTAACAGTAAATTTATTGAGGTTGTTGATAACGATGACCGAAAAATAGGTCATTATTTACCCCATCACGCTGTGGTGAAAGACTCATTGACAACACCTATTCGTATTGTCTTTAACTGTAGTGCTAAAGTAAAGCCAAGCAGTGTGTCTTTAAATGAATGTCTCCAAACGGGACCTAGCCTAACACAAAGGCTACATGATGTGCTGTTACGATTTCGCACTGGTATTTTCGCCTATACAGCTGATATCAGCAAAGCTTTTCTCCGAGTAGGTTTACAGGAGGAGGATCGTGACTACACAAAATTCCTCTGGATTAAGGATCCGCTGGATCCTAACAGTGAAGTTATCACATATCGTTTTGCCTCAGTATTATTTGGAGCTACGTCCTCACCGTTTCTTTTGCAAGCAACATTAGACACACATTTGAGGAAATCAAACAGCCCCTATAAGGCAGACATTAGCGACAACTTGTATGTCGACAATTTCCAGGGGACAACTAATGATCAAACTGATCTGGTAGAAATCTACCATGAGGCTAACCGTGAGCTATTAGGAGCCAATATGCCACTACAGTCATGGGCCTCAAATAATGAATTACTCAACCAGGTAATCGATAAAGAATTTCCAGGTTATCAGGTACCCAATCAATTAAAGGTTCTAGGCGTGGAATGGAACACCAGTACTGACGAGATGAATGTCAAGTCAGTACAAACTGATAACTCAACCCTTACCATGAGAACACTGCTCTCGTTTGTCAGTCAACCATTTGACCCTTTAGGCCTACTTAGTCCTATATTAATAAGGGGCAAACTCCTAATGCAGGAGTGCTGGCAGAAACATATGGGATGGGATGATCCGTTACCAAGTGAGTTACAAGCTAAATGGCAGATACTCTCAACGGATTTTAATCAGTTAGGCGTTTTGAAATTTCCTCGTAATGCTTCAGGACCAAACTTACCCACCAATTTGCACGTTTTCGGCGATGCCTCTGGCAAAGCATACGTCGCAGTAGCCTACTTAGTTAATAGTGCACAATCAATTTTGCTCACATCTAAAGCAAGAGTTGCTCCCACTAAGAAGAGATCTTTACCTCAAATGGAGTTGACTGCATTGCTGGTGGGAGTAAGATTGGCTCATTGCCTGACAAAGACACTCAATAATATCCACTTTGGTGAGATTGTCGTGTGGTCAGACAACGAGGCAGTCTTACAATGGGTAAGAAACAACAACAACAAAACTCCCTACGTCAGTAATCGCGTCAGGGAGATTCATGAGTTATCTGCTGGATATAAATTTAGACATGTTCCTACTAAGGACAATCCTGCAGACTATTTATCTCGAGGGTTAACACTAAAACAACTTATCAAGTCTTCGCTGTTATTCAATGGACCTTCATGGCTTGTTGGTGGTCAGTGGCCCAAACAAAAGCCACAAGTCATAGTGACCAATATCACCACTCCCATGAAAGAACCAGAACCTCAACGAATCTTAGCCATTGATCCTCACAAATATTCTAACTTAAGCAAGTTATTAAGAGTAACTGCACATGTGTTTGATTTTCTTGCCAAGATAGGAATTCGACATAAGTTTCCCAATCCTATCCTCTACTGGATCAAACGTGCACAACAAGAGACATATGGAAGCGAATATGAAAATCTTCCAAATAAATTAACTAAGTCTCTAGGTATCTGGTATGATGCCAACACTCATAATATACTAAGATGTGGAGGACGTTTGCTTCATGCAAAAATTGACTTGGACACAAAGAATCCAATTCTTCTACCTCGTCACTACATCATCACTAAACTTCTTGTTTTACATCACCATCAATATGGTACCTTACATGGTGGAGTGTTAGATACTCTCACCGACCTTAGACAAAAGTACTGGCTTCCTCAAGGTCGTCAGACAGTTAAGTCAATTATTAAATCTTGTGTAATCTGTAAAAGATACGATGCCAGAGTATGTCCTTACCCAGGACCTCCACCACTCCCTGAGGAAAGAGTGGTTCATCTTCGTCCTTTCGAAACCACTGGTGTTGACTACACAGGAGCCTTACTTCTCACTGGCAACCCAGATAAGATACCAGTGAAAGCATACATTTATCTCTTTACGTGTGCTACAACCAGAGGCGCACATTTAGAAGTCACTTCAGACATGAGTGCTGAAGCCTTCATCCAGGCCTTCCGCCGATTTGCAGCTCGCAGATCTTGTCCCAAATTAATGATATCGGACAATGGTTCCAAGTTTGTGGCAGGAGAAGCTTGTTTACGAGAAGTCTGGAACCACCCAGAAGTACAGTCGGTCCTACAGAGACGACAATGTCACTGGAAATTCATTGCACCGAGAGCCCCTTGGCAAGGTGGGTTCTATGAGCGAATGGTAGGCACAGTCAAGAAGTGTCTAAGGAAAACTTTACACAGACAAAAGGTCAGTTACTCCGAACTCCAAACTATTGTTGTGGAAATCGAGGCGCGAGTCAATAACCGCCCAATAACCTACCTGTCTGATGATTTCACCCAGAGAGAACCTCTGAGTCCCTCACACTTGATCCATGGAGGTCTACTGAGCCCTCTCATCCCTTTAGCCGAAGAGGACCCCGTAGACCCGTCACATGTGACCAGAGGTGACTTGTTGGAAAGCTACCAGCATCTCTCCAGAGTTATTAACAGGTGGAATGAGGTGTGGACTCGAGAGTACCTCACAGCTCTACGAGAGTACCACTATGGAGCTTCGAGTCCTTACAATAAAGTGCAATTAAAACCAGGGGACCTAGTACTAGTCGACAGTGATGGACCAAGGTCAGAGTGGCCCATAGGCAAAATTGTTGCCATTCATCCAGATCATCAAGGTGTCCTGAGGGTAGTGAAAGTTTTATGCCGAGGCAACACTACTCTAAAAACTTTAGAGAAGCTGGTTCCCCTTGAATTGACTGAGCGAGAATATCAGCCAGGTCCAGTTTCCCCAGTAATTCCCGAGGATAGTAATTCTGATCCTCAGGGCAACCGCCCCACTAGAGCTGCTGCTCAACAATGTAGGCGGAATCTGCAAGCCTATTACAACTCTGAACAAGAGTAATTCCTTTTACACCCAATTTAGATAACTATGATGATACTGCGGGGTGATGTCAAGTAACAAACCATTACAAGTCACTATGACCCAGGACATTCCCATCACAGTAGATTCTGTTGTTTAAATTGTGTGATTCAAATCTTTAATTATTAGCTTTAGGTAATTCATAATAACATGTTTCATTTGACATGAAATTAGCAAGACCTAAGTTTCTTGCAAGTCCTTAACAAATACGGGACATTCGTTATGTGTGTACTAACATACTAACATACTAATATACTCATATTAATACCAACTTCGGGTTAGGTGTCAGTACTCCACATTACACTACGACCCTAGAATCCTCCCCCCGGAGTTATGTTGGAAATTTCCAACACTAAATACAACACTGTTGTATTCTCATTAATTACTACTAATTCTACTAATCATTGTAGTGATTAAAATTAACCCAACGTAGAGTTCACATGTACTAATAATTACATCTGTACAGTAAGGCTAGAATTCTTATGTCACCCGACGCCAGTGTTGCGTCAGATTCCATTGTAATAAACACATTTATATCCAATGTGCCTGAGAATTGAATTTGATTCTCCATAAACCCCGGTGTTCTGTGTGATAATTAATTACAGATAAACTGATCTCCAACTAAAGCCAAATAGAGCGTTTATAGTTATAGCTGTTATCTAGTAATAAAATTAACGTCACAAGTGAATGCCCTGGAGAGACATTAATTCTTCTCCATTGTTCGTTTACTATCATAGAACGGACAAATAATAATATTTAACTCCTCCAAATAATAAACCCGTCCTAATCCGAGCATTTCAAGCACAACTGCAAGAAATGACAATATCCATAATAAATCATTTGTTTAACAAACGCGGGACGCGGAGCGGGGCGGAAGAGACGCCAGTCCACGTGTTGAAACGCTCACGAGTAGACGTGTTCACGTGGTGCTCACGAGGAGACGCCATTACCCAGCCACCAGGGTAAACGCTATCAAATCTCCAGAAGAAAGTCGCCACTGTGAGGTGTGAAGAACCTTGCAGACAATACCTTCACTTGGTGTCAGTGTCATTTACGCAACCTGTTAAATTTGGTTCTATGTAACTCCATGTGACCGGCCAGTGGAGCGCGTCAGTATCTAGGATAGACAAGTCTAGAGCCTAGGACGCGACCTTCGGCAAGCCTTAACTTACACAGTGCCCATATTAGCTAAGTACCTTATCCTTGTTTGATGCATCAGATCGGGGCGGGTTTATAGCTGGGTAGCTTGTCGTGACGATGTATAACAACTAAAAATCACAGGTCATTATCTTTCTCTTATTATTAATATCCATTTATTGAACATAGAATTCCAGTAGTTTAATCTGTTGCTACTGGAAACAATTGTTTTGCAGCGTGTGTGAAGAATTCTCCGAGCTGTCATTTCCCATGTTAATCAACTCCCAGTGTTCCATGACGAGTCCAGGAGAATCAGAGGATGCGTCGTGACTAACTTCTAAGGAATCGTCATTAAGCTAAGATTCCTTTTGTATTCCTCGAATTTATTATCTGTACTCTTTTTACATGCAGAACTCTGTTCATTGGATTAACATGTCTTTATTATAATTATTATTATACATATTCATAATCTATGTTCCCCTTAATGATAACGATAATGATTTCATAAGTATTCATAGGATTAGATTATTATACATTGGATTAGTGAACGAACCACACTAGTTCCTGGACGTACTGAGTTCCAGTAATATCCCCCCCAATGTAGGTGTTTGAGGCTTTGATTCATTTAATTATACAGCCCATTAATTATTTCAATGATCATATTCTCTAGTATTTTATCCATAGTTACTGGTTCATCAAGAATTTTCCAATGATCATATTTCCTCAGTTTCCCTCTTTTACTATAAAAGTGGGTGGTCCTTCGTAATTAATTTTACTATATTAATATTTAAATAATTAGAGTCAAGCCCCAAATGTCCCACAAGCCTTGGCTCTAGTACCAGAGAGAATGTTAGCCTTGGCTCTAGTACCAGAGAGAATGTTAGCCTTGGCTCTGGTACCAGAGAGAATGGTAGCCTTGGCTCTGGTACCAGAGAGAATGGCAGCCTTGGCTCTGATACCAGAGAGAATGGTAGCCTTTTCTCTGGTACCAGAGATAATGTTAGCCTTGGCTCTAGTACCAGAGAGAATGTTAGCCTTGGCTCTGGTACCAGAGAGAATGGTAGACTTGGCCCTGGTACCAGAGAGAATGGTAGACTTGGCTCTGATACCAGAGAGAATGGTAGCCTTGGCTTTGGTACCAGAGAGAATGGTAGCCTTGGCTCTGGTACCAGAGAGAATGGTAACCTTGGCTCTGGTACCAGAGAGAATGTTAGCCTTGGCTCTGGTACCAGAGAGAATGGTAGACTTGGCTCTGATACCAGAGAGAATGGTAGCCTTGGCTCTGGTACCAGAGAGAATGGTAGCCTTGGCTCTGGTACGAGAGAGAATGGTAACCTTGGCTCTGGTACCAGAGAGAATGGTAGACTTGGCTCTGCTACCAGAGAGAATGGTAACCTTGGCTCTGGTACCAGAGAGAATGGTAGCCTTGGCTCTGCTACCAGAGAGAATGGTAGCCTTGGCTCTGGTACCAGAGAGAATGGTAGCCTTGGCTCTGGTACCAGAGAGAATGGTAGCCTTGGCTCTGCTACCAGAGAGAATGGTAGCCTTGGCTCTGGTACCAGAGAGAATGGTAGCCTTGGCTCTGGTACCAGAGAGAATGGTAGCCTTGGCTCTGCTACCAGAGAGAATGGTACCCTTGGCTCTGGTACCAGAGAGAATGGTAGCCATGGCTCTGGAATCAAGGGAGACTGAAATTCTTGCAATATCTGATACAGAGTGACTGGCAGCTTTAGCTCTGGTGTAAGAGAGGTTATCAGAGACCACTGGGATAAATAAATATATAAAATGATGTGTTATTTTTGTCGTTTAAAATATCGTTCCCAAATACTGAAGCTAAAACCAAAGCCATCACTTAAATCTCTCCAAATGGTAAGAAATGAGCAAATTTCCTGGACTCGGTGCACAAGATGTCCGACTGATCTAAGATGCAATATGGTATCTCTTGATACCGTGCGATAAAAGTGAGAGTCTTGGCAATAAGAAATTCGTACGATAACCTCAAATACATGTTATCGGGCCGAGCAGAGGGCAGTAAAGCTTCGGGGAGCATACTGAAAGCAACGTGATATTGACTCACCTGCAACTCAGCCAGCCTGATGGTTATGTTGTATACAAGACCTTCTTGCGTCACGCCTCAATGTCAGAATCTAGTTTGTGAGTCAAACTTTCCATCTACCTTGTTTCGGAGAGTAAATGTTCTAATCCACTGCTTCATACGACCAGGTGTAAAGTGCTTCTCGTGGTCCACCACACTCCATCAGTCATCCACAACAGCACCACCACACTCCACCAGTCATCAACAGCAGCACCACCACACTCCACCAGTCATCCACAACAGCACCACCACACTCCACCAGTCATCTACAACAGCACCACCACACTCCATCAGTCATCCACAACAGCACCACCACACTCCACCAGTCATCCACAACAGCACCACCACACTCCACCAGTCATCAACAGCAGCACCACCACACTCCACCAGTCATCCACAACAGCACCACCACACTCCACCAGTCATCTACAACAGCACCACCACACTCCACCAGTCATCTACAACAGCACCACCACACTCCACCAGTCATCTACAACAGCACCACCACACTCCACCAGTCAGCCCCACCACACTCCATCAGTCTCCACAACAGCACCACCACACTCCACCAGTCATCTACAACAGCACCACCACACTCCACCAGTCATCCACAACAGCACCACCACACTCCACCAGTCATCCACAACAGCACCACCACACTCCACCAGTCATCCACAACAGCACCACCACACTCCACCAGTCATCCACAACAGCACCACCACACTCCACCAGTCATCCACAACAGCACCACCACACTCCAACAGTCATCTACAGCATCAAAATCCTTTCATAAAACCAGGTGTACAGTTTTCCTGGCACAATGAATCTATAACCATTAACACAATAATAATAACATCATTACTATCAAGATAGAAAGTAATACATACAGATTTAGGAAATAATATGAAGGAATTTTAAGTAATATAAACATCACAATTGAGAGAGATCCTGATTATGGCGTTATTGGCTCTAAGACGTTGATGCACTGTATAACGAGGTCACTGTCGGACAGTGACCTCCTCTGCGACTGGGGAATTGACCATTACCCCGCGACACAGGTCATTAGGACGCGAGAAGGAAAAATGGGAGTTCATCTGCAGCTTTTCCCTCACCCACAACGTGGCTTTTCTTAGATATTGCGAGGGAGGAAAGTGCAGCCATTTTGAAGTGAGTCAGGTCTAATGTACTTTTTGCCTCTCCTGTATTTTTGTTTTTATAGTGCTCGGCATTTTGGTGATTATTTGTATGTTTGAAAACTTAGTAGATTGGAATAAGCAAAATAATGATTGATACTACGAAGATGAACAAGTTAAAATATTAAATCTAATTTCCATTTTTATCTTTACTCGATAAACAGAGAGATGCTCCCCTTCTCTATATAGACTGAACTTAATAAATGTCTGCCATTTTTAGATATCCCTAATTATAAGGAAGATTTTTCTATCAATTTTAGTGTTTACAGAATGCCTATAAGCAATTTATCATATGTTAATTATGTCTGAACAACAGATATAATGATAGGTAATAAATTTTTGTTATCCATTTATCTAAGAGCTCTTGTAATTGTTAGTCCTGAGTTCTTGGATAAGGAGTTTTAAATATTGATTCCATTTGTTTCAAACTTTGCTATCCAGTAAGTTTCTTAAGGGCTTGTTGTAACAAAAGTTAACTTACATATAAGGTCAAAAATACATATACAAGCTAATATTATGCAGGGTTCCACCGGGTGCCGCTGGGTGCCACCGGGTGCCACTGGGTTCCACCGAGTGCCGCTGGGTTCCACCGGGTGCCGCCGGGTTCTACCGGGTGCCACCGAGTGCCGCTGGGTGCCACCGGATGCCGCTGGGTGCCCCCCACTGCTCTAAAGGTGTCCTTAGCGACAGTGGAGTCAAGAGTTTATCTGTCCTTGCTGAGAATAATAGTTCACCATGGGGACTTCAGCTGGTGATAATCCTGCTGATTCCATGAAGTTGAGGAGTAACTAATGTCTTGGGACGTCACCACCTCAAACTGACTTCCGTCGACCTAGAAGGGTCGATCTGTAGCTCCCGGGCTATTTTCTTCAGTTTTACCGCATCTCTGGCGATCGTCGACGACTATTACAACATCTCTCACATCATGCACTAGTGTTCAGTTAAGGGAACAAATGAATGCACGAAATGACATGTCTAAATCACCTCCTGATTCATCCTAAATCTCGTCCTGATTCCTTCTAAATCGTGCCCTGATTCGTTCTAAACCAGATTCTGATTCGTTCTAAATCAGGTCCTGATTCGTTCTAAATCAGGTCCGATGGTTCATGGCTGCAATCCCTTCAACTGCTAATGAATCCCTACTGATATGTTATGGCAGGTAGAGTTTTGTCACTCAGTCCACCGCTGCCATCAAGGAACGGGAGGGATCACCAACACCTGTTTCTTGCCTTTGTCCTCGACATTAGTAGAATACATGGGCTCATAGACCAATAACTGCAAGTTAAAACCTTTCATAGCTATCTCCCTCTGATTGGTCGATTTCAACTGCTAATCACCTACGGTTATCTTGAGGTTATCTTGAGATGATTTCGGGGCTTTTAGTGTCCCCACGGCCCGGTCCTCGACCGTCGTCCACCCCCAGGTCCTCCACCCCCAGGAAGCAGCCCGTGACAGCTGGCTAACACACAGGTACCTATTTTACTGCTAGGTAACAGGGGCATAGGGTTAAAAAACTCTGCCTATTGTTTCTCGCCGGCGCCTGGGATCGTACCCAGGACCACAGGATCACAAGTCCCGCGTGCTGTCCGCTCGGCCGACCGGCTCCTAATTATTGCCGGTGTAAATGGGGCATGAATAAAGTAGGATTACTTTGGTACGTCATTTTTTGTTACAATTTATAAATACAATATTTTAAACTTTAATGCTACATGCTCCCGAATATAATATATTCGTTACTAATCAAGCTCCATATGTATCATGGTCTGTTAAGGTTGCGCGAGTCAAGAGACAACCAGCCCCCCGTGGCTTACGGGCTCACTATAACTCGTGCTACACACACCTATCGTTCTGAGTAGCTAAATCTAAAACAACAACAACAACAACGGCCTCCTTGTTCGTGGAACGCTAACCGAAATCATTGAGTCCTCCATCATAAATCAAATTTGCGTTGAGTAACATTTTATGAATCCAATTGTTTTTAATGGCACTCGATCCTCAGAACATGTAGATTTTCTAACGAAATATGCTGTGATAGCTTTCACATGTCAATAGTAAAGAACAAATATTCATATTCGTGATGCAAATATTCAAAACTTCACAGTTTAGTCACACATTTAGACGAATTTTTTGTCAGTCGGTGACATAATTATCAAACTAGTTTTCTTGGGGTAAAGGTCATTTTCATACGTAGTTCTCAATAAGATAAAATGTTTTAAAGGATTCAGCGATGTATTTCACGTTCACTTTCATGTCTGGAGCTTGTGCCTGATTGTAAGAAGTCAGCCTAGGAACAATTATCAGTTAAGTCTCTCAGTACGCCTTCTGAGGGGTAGGAACTTGTAAAGTGGATTCCGAGGAAGCGGAGAGGCCAGTGGCGGGGGAACCTTAATGAGAGGATAAACCCACCAGATGGGATCCTTACAGAGAGAGAGAAGAGAGAGAGAGAGAGAAGAGAGGAGAGAGAGAGAGAGAGAGAGAGAGAGGAGAGAGAGAGAGAGAGAGGAGAGAGAGAGAGAGAGAGAGAGAGAGAGAGAGAGAGAGAGAGAGAGAGAGAGAGAGAAAGAGAGAGAGAGGGGGGGGGTGGAGCCTAGCAAGGGAATCCCTAAAGAGAGAGAAGCCTAGAACCATGGACCATAAGGGGAGGACAATGTTGCAGCGGTGATTCTTTGTGAGAGGAGAACATAATAAAAGTTGTGGCCAGATTCAAGACTCTTGATAAAGAGCAGTACTCAGCAGTGGAGCTGCTGAAAGTGTAGTAAACCATCTGTGGGGTTGTGTTGAAGAGAGCAGCACTCAGCAGTGAGGCTCCTGCAGGAGATAAGTGCTACGCTCTAGGGAGGTCTTACAAGAATTGAAAGTCTGGTCTAGGGGCTCCTGAGCGAGATGAGAGAACAACAGCGGGATTCAAGAGAAATACGAGACAAGTTTCTGAGATGCGATGCTCAGCCTCCTACAGAGGAACAGGTGACCCTAGCCCCATTGATGCTGAAAACAAGAAATCCGCAAAGGAGCTGATTGAAGAACACGATACCAGAAGAACCAGTTGGAAGATTATTGGGAGTCAGCTTCTATGTATACTCAACCTTAGTCGCTCATATTTCTGTCTGACCTTCACTTGAAACAATGCTTTAAGACCGCATCTATTGTGAAACCTGTAAATTTGTTTCATATATCTCCTTCCTGCACAGTTCCCAAACAGTTGTCATTGAGGCCTGTTCTGACTGTTAATTTGTCAAACTTTCATTAATTTTCTCATTTTCAAATTAAATTCGTGTTTCATAAATAACTAATATTTTCTTTCTTGAACCCTTTCATCTACTAGTAAACTTCAAATAAGTCTTCCTTTATTCTTTCCCTTTCTACAGACAGTAAATTAAACTTTTTAATTCATTCTCCATAAAGAATGTTATAAATTCCTGGGATTAACTTCTTCATTCTTTCCAGGTTACGTTCAAATGACTTTCGTACTATAGTACTTCCGTCCTTCGTTCTATTGAATATGTCTATTCAATAGTACGGAGACTAGTACTATGCAGCAAGATCTAAATATGGCCTATCTTGAGTAAGATTAAACAGAAAAATAACATAAGAGGTTTTCACACAGAGAAATCACATTTAACGTGATGTATCAATGAGAAAACTCGTAGGAGCCGTGATGAGGATTCGAACCTGTGCTTTGGGTATTTGCAATCCTTTTCTATGTCGTGGCCTGGTTGTCTAAGGCGTGTGCCCTGAATAACTCTAGGGTCTAGGGTCTCTTGGGACCATAGAGTACAGGTTCGAATCCTCTTCACAGCTCCTACAGAAGGTTTCATTAGATGATTTACTGCTAGACTTCGAGATTTGAGTGCCGGTGTCATATTTTTTATAATTCAAATTTAAATACATTGAAGTAATATTTTAGATTGCAACTAATCACAATTCACGTGTCATTCCAGCATAATGATTTCGAAGTTTCAAAGTTCATTAACTCCCATTTGCCGAGTCTCTTCAGATGCCTAAGGCTCAAACCATACACTTATCATATAGAAAACCATACACATACAGAAAATTTTAAACTTATTCAAAATTAATTTCCTGCTCTAATTTAATTAAATTTACTTAAATTGTTATTCAATCCTTATGTATATATATATATATATAATATATATATATATATATATATATATATATATATATATATAATATTATATATATATATATATATAATATATATATATATATATATATATTGGTGTATACTGGCAGCAGGTTTTCTTTCAAACATGTTTCATTGAATATGACCGCATATTCTGTATTTATTATTTTCTGGTTTAGGGCTTCTATCCCTCTAACTATTTTCTTAGCATCAGGGTCAATTGAAATAGGAGTTCTCCAAAACTCATTTTCGTACTTTTAAGGTGAAGAAAAGAAGTGATTTACTATAGAGTGTTACACTTATTTGTATATACAAATAAGTGTAATACACTCTATAGTAAATCACTTCTTTTCTTCACCTTAAAAGTACGAAAATGAGTTTTGGAAAACTCCTATTTCAATTAAGCCCTGATGCTAAGAAAATAGTTAGAGGGATAGAAGCCCTAAACCAGAAAATAATAATACAGAATATGCGGTTATATTCAATGAAACATATATATATATATTATATATATATATATATATATATATATAATATATATATAATTATATATAATATATATATGCATTTGATGGTTACAAGATATACATGGGTTGATACAAAAATAATAATGCAAAAAGGTGCTTAAAGGTTATGGATCTCTTGAAGAACACAACAATGGGAAACATTGATGAATGTCACAGACGGGTTCGATCATTGTTGCAAGTCAAACACTTCTTCGAATTCCTCTGAAGTTGGACTAGTGCCCAAGACGCAACAGGCATTTCCCCTTTGAATCGCAACACTGAGGCGCTGGAACAAGAAACTTTTTGCTCTCTGGTCTTTGTAGCGCTGATCAATTTGTCCCCCAATTCCTCTATATATATATATATATATATATATATATATATATATATATATATATATATATATATATATATATGTCGTACCTAATAGCCAGAACGCACTTTTCAGCCTACTATGCAAGGCCCGATTTGCCTAATAGCCAAGTTTTCCTGAATTAATATATTTTCTCAATTTTTTTTCTTATGAAATGATAAAGCTACCCATTTCATTATGTATGAGGTCAATTTTTTTTTATTGGAGTTAAAATTAACGTAGATATATGACCGAACCTAACCAACCCTACCTAACCTATCCTAACCTATCTTTATAGGTTACGTTAGGTTAGGTAGCCGAAAAAGTTAGGTTAGGTTAGGTTAGGTAGGTTAGGTAGTCGAAAAACAATTAATTCATGAAAACTTGGCTTATTAGGCAAATCGAGCCTTGTATAGTAGGCCGAGAAGTGCGTTCTGGCTACTAGGTACGACATATATATATATATATATATATATATGCAATTGACGATCACAAAACACTGATCATTTTATGCGGAAAATCCACAGAGAAATATGAAATGAGGTGAACGTTTCGGCTTTGTTAAAGCCTATACCTGTTTTTGGTTAATTTCCTGGTTAATATATATATATATATATATTATATATATATATATATATATAGATATATATATATATATATATATATATATATATATGCATTTGATGGTTACAAGATATACATGGGTTGATACAAAAATAATAATGCAAAAAGGTGCTTAAAGGTTATGGATCTCTTGAAGAACACAACAATGGAAACATTGATGAATGTCACAGACGGGTTCGATCATTGTTGCAAGTCAAACACTTCTTCGAATTCCTCTGAAGTTGGACTAGTGCCCAAGACGCAACAGGCATTTCCCCTTTGAATCGCAACACTGAGGCGCTGGAACAAGAAACTTTTTGCTCTCTGGTCTTTTGTAGCGCTGATCAATTTGTCCCCCAATTCCTCTATAATATATATATATATATATATATATATTATATATATATATATATATATATATATATGTCGTACCTAATAGCCAGAACGCACTTTTCAGCCTACTATGCAAGGCCCGATTTGCCTAATAAGCCAAGTTTTCCTGAATTAATATATTTTCTCAATTTTTTTTCTTATGAAATGATAAAGCTACCCATTTCATTATGTATGAGGTCAATTTTTTTTTATTGGAGTTAAAATTAACGTAGATATATGACCGAACCTAACCAACCCTACCTAACCTATCCTAACCTATCTTTATAGGTTACGTTAGGTTAGGTAGCCGAAAAAGTTAGGTTAGGTTAGGTTAGGTAGGTTTAGGTAGTCGAAAAACAATTAATTCATGAAAACTTGGCTTATTAGGCAAATCGAGCCTTGTATAGTAGGCCGAGAAGTGCGTTCTGGCTACTAGGTACGACATATATATATATCTATTATATATATGCAATTGACGATCACAAAACACTGATCATTTTATGCGGAAAATCCACAGAGAAATATGAAATGAGGTGAACGTTTCGGCTTTGTTAAAGCCTATACCTGTTTTTGGTTAATTTCCTGGTTAATATATATATATATATATATATTATATATATATATATATATATATATATATATATATATATATATATATATATATATATATATATATATATATATATATATATATATATATATATATATATATATATTAGTATATTTTGGTAGCAGTCTTTCCTGTAGACATATTTTATTAAATATGACCGAAAAGTAAGATTAATAATTCTAACACGAATTTTCTCAATCTTTCGTACATTATGCTTCACTGTTGGAGGTAAATCAAAATCACTTCTCCAAAATTCATTTTTATTTCTAGTCTGACGCGACACGGGCGCGTTTCGTAAAACTTATTACATTTTCAAAGACTTCACAAATACACAACTGATTAGAACTTGCGTTTCCCTGATTTTATATCTACATTTGAGTGAGGTGGGAAGGGTGATGTGGCATTACATTTGAGTAAGGTGGGAAGGATGATGTGGCATTAGAGGATAATTAATAGGGTATTAAAGTATCAACCAAGACAGAACACGAAACAATGGATATTGAATAGAAGTGTTTGTAGAAAGCCTATTGGTCCATATTTCTTGATGCTTCTATATTGGAGCGGAGTACCCACCCACCTCAAGACTCCGCTCCAATATAGAAGCATCAAGAAATATGGACCAATAGGCTTTCTACAAACACTTCTATTCAATATCCATTGTTTCGTGTTCTGTCTTGTGTTGATACTTTTAATACCCTATTAATATCCTCTAATGCCACATCATCCTTCCCACCTTACTCAAATGTAATGCCACATCACCCTTCCCACCTCACTCAAATGTAGATATAAAATCAGGGAAACGCAAGTTTCTAATCAGTTGTGTATTTGTGAAGTCTTTGAAAATGTAATAAGTTTTACGAAACGCGCCCGTGTCGCGTCAGACTAGAAATAAAAATGAATTTTGGAGAAGTGATTTTTGATTTACCTCCAACAGTGAAGCATAATGTACGAAAGATTGAGAAAATTCGTGTTAGAATTATTAATCTTACTTTTTCGGTCATATTTAATAAATATATATATATATATATATATATATATATATATATATATATATATATATAGTGTCGACCTAGTAGCCAGAACGCACTTCTCAGCCTACTATGCAAGGCCCGATTTGCCTAATAGGCCTAGTTTTTATGAATTAATGTTTTTTCGACTACCTAACCTACCTACCCTAACCTAACCTAACTTTTTCGGCTACCTAACCTAACCTAACATATAAAGATAGGTTAGATTAGGTTAGGTAGGGTTGGTTAGGTTTGGTCATATATCTACGTTAATTTTAACTCCAATAAAAAAAATTGACCTCATACATAATGAAATGGGTAGCTTTATCATTACATAAGAAAAAAATTAGAGAAAATATATTAATTCAGTAAAACTTGGCTTATTAGGCAAATCGGGACATGCATAGTAGGCTGAGAAGTGCGTTCTGGCTATTAGGTACGACATATATATATAATATAATATATATATATATATATATATATATATATATATATATATATATATATACCTAGATCAGAAGTGTATATATATATATATATACCTAGATCATCCTAGATCAGAAGTGCGTTCTGGCTATTAGGTACGACTATATATATATATATATATATATATATATATATAATATATATATATATATATTATATATATATATATATATATATATATATATATATATATGTCGTACTAGTAGCCAGAATGCACTTCTCAGCCTACTATGCAAGGCCCGATTTGCCTAATAAGCCAAGTTTTCCTGAATTAATATATTTTTCTAATTTTTTTTCTTATGAAATGATAAAGCTACCCATTTATTATGTATGAGGTAATTTTCTTTTATTGGAGTTAAAATTAACGTAGATATATGACCGAACCTAACCACCCTACCTAACCTAACCTAACCTATCTTTATAGGTAAGGTTAGGTTAGGTAGCCGGAAAAGTTAGGTTAGGTAGTCGAAAAACATTAATTCGTGAAAACTTGGCTTATTAGGCAAATCGGGCCTTGCATAGTAGGCTGAGAAGTGCGTTCTGGCTACTAAGTACGACATATATATATATATGTGTGTGTATGTCACGAAAATAAACACGTGATTAAGAATGTGAATGTCAGACCACGGAGGAAAAATGAAACAGGAATTTCCTTAAGTACTTTCGTATATTAAATACATCTTCAGAAGGTCATTTTACAGATCGAGTGATGGGTATAAATAGGCAGGAGAGAGTGGTGAAGTAAGGTGAGGTACAATACTTGGACAACGCAGACGGCCCATTGGCCCATCCGATGTTGTATATTTACTAATATTTTAGTTTATTGTATATATTTACATCTTTGTTATAATTACCTATGTATTATGCTTGTACGTCTGCTGTATCAGATGGGCCATTGGGCTACATCGGATGGGCCAATTCGGTGCATCTGATGGGCCAATGGGCCGTCTGCGTTGTCCAAGTATTGTACCTCACCTCACTCACCACTTCACCACACACCACACACACACACACACCACACACACACACCACACACACACACACACACACACACACACACCACACACACACACACACACTATCTAGCTAATAGCGTATTGCCTGGCTAATAATGAAATGCCACATTTGTCTGACTCACTTAGCACAAGTGAAGAGAAAATATTAAAAAATTTCAAAGGTTAAAACTCTGTGAAATCATATCTGTTATGTTAAGTTTTGACTAGCTGATTTATAGCATACTACTACATTATTTTCTTTTATGTTATATTTACCTCGATAGCGTTGTAATGCTTGGAAATTGTATGTGTGGATCCCGTTTCCCTCTTACTGCACATAAATAATGGATGCTGTAAAGTATTTTTTATGGAACATGACTCTTCTTATTCTTACCCCTTTTTAAAACTAGATGCAACAACCAAGCTAAGTTTGCCTTCTCTCTCTCTCTCTCTCAACATGGATGTGGGTTATTTGTGTGGCTCGGGAGATATGATCACCACATATAAGTTTCTCATAGAAAATGATAAGCTAGGTAAGGTCCGTTTATTTAACACACACAAGTCATCCATGCAGTAGTGAGATTCCCTTTGATGGCTGTGCACGTGTCAATGAAAACAAATAAAAATGCAAAGATGTTTTAGAATGCTATTTTAGTCAAAAAAGGATACAAAATTGTGTTTATTGACTAGTGAAACGAGGCCTGCGGTAATATTTTATTTGTGTTTGGATGTAATGGCTAAACATGGTTTACATTTTCAATAATGTTATTTGGACATCAGACAGAAAGTTTATTTCCACGTTACGTTACTAAGGGGTAAGCAGGAGCAGGTATAGTGTGGGATAATGTGGTCATTTACCCAGTCATGTGATAGACGGACATCGAGAGTGTCATGTTCACAGAAAACGGTACCATCCGTTTTCTATGTGTGGCTGAGCAGACGCCAGAGAGAAGGTAAACAGAGCGTACAGGACGCCCGCCAAGCTTGGAAGCAGCTAGTGATGTAGTTGTGTATATACGTAGTAAAGTCAGTAACTAAGCAATGACTTTATATCAACTCCACAACCAAGACTTCCTCAGTAACACACAAACACCGCATTGGCGACGAGGATGAACTGGGAGCGCAGGTATTTTGTTCAACTTCAAACAAGGAAGGAGCATGCTGTCTCGCCCAGAGGAGGAAGGAGAAGTCGTGCTGTGAGCACCATACCCAATGCTGTGTGCTAACCAATGCTATGTGCTAACCAATGCTATGTACTAACCAATGCTATGTGCTACCCCAAGCATGTGCTGACTCAAGCTGTGTAAGAGTAATCTGCGTGCCGACGCTGTGTATGAAACGACGCTTTGATGTGTACAAAATCTGATGTTTTGGTTACGAAACGACGCTTCGTGCTACAAAATTCTTCACACTGAACTGACTGCTGTACCGACTGCTGTACCAACTGCTGCACCAACTGCTGTACCAACTGCTGTACCAACTGCTGTACCAACTGCTGTACCAACTGCTAACTACTGCTGTGCCAACTGCTGTGCTGCTGCTGTGAGTAGGAACAACACATGTACACAGGGGCTAGGTAAGAAGTCAGTTGCTGCTATATTGTGCACTGTTGTGAACTTTTGCATTAAAATGCTTGTGTGCTTTGCAAAATTAAAGTATTACTGTGAATTCTTAACTAACATATACAGTGCAGTAAGTGTTTAATATTTTGAGGAACATTTAAGTGATAAGTTTACTTTTATTCAGTAAAAAGTAAAAATGGCAAATATACCTCAGTTTCCTGCATTTGATCCTGACTGTGACCAGACAAACCTGTCACAGAGGTGGGTCAAATGGCTTAAAAGGTTTGAAAATTTGTTGATAGTTTCTGACATCAAAAGTGCTGAAAGAAAGCGTGCCTTTCTACTTCATTATTCAGGTGATAGAGTTTGTCACATCTTTGACACACTGAAAACACTGGTGGTGCCAAAGATTATGACATTGCCAAAGCCAAACTAACAGAACATTTCAACCAAGGCAAAATACTGCAATGGAAATTATGCATTTTAGGAGAGCCAGACAACTCTCTAATGAAACCGTTGATCAATACCACACACGTCTGCAGGGTTTAGCAGCCCATTGTGAGTTTGCTGATATTGACAAAGAAATCAAACAGCAAATAATTGAAACATGCACATCTACACGTCTTCGTCGAAGAGCTCTAGAACTTGTTGATGATGACAGTTCTCTTACCAAGATACTGGATATGGCTCGGTGAATGGAAGATGCTGCACGTGATGCTCGTGTCATGGAGTGCAGTACCAACAACGGTTCTGCCACTGTTACTAACAGTGATGAGGTATGTATGGTTCAGGGAGGACATCGTAATCAAAGAAGATATCATGCCAAACCTAACAGTAAATTGAGCCGAGAACCACATTACAACTGGGGTCAAGGAACAAGACTCAAGCAGTCACAACGACCCACATCAGTGGGTGTCAACAATAAATGTTACAATTGTGGAGGAGACTACCCACACCAAGATAATGTTTGTCCTGCTCAAGGTAAGAAGTGCTATGAGTGTGGAAAACTAGGTCATTTTGGTGCTATGTGTCGTTCCGCACTAAAGAAACCACAGTTAGTGAATAAAAGCACTGTACGAGGATCAGGTCATAGGGGTCGAGGTGGTAAACACAATATTGCACCTCATATCATGAATGTTAATAATGTACAAGACAACATTTCATTACAACCAGTCTCAGATGACAGTGAATGTGATTATACTTATGGAGTACAAGCAATCACAGAATGGAATGATCTTCCAAACAACCCAGGGACATGTGTATACATTGCTGGTATTTGTCTCAAAGTTCTCATTGACACTGGATCAAACATTGACACCATTGCTGAGTGCCACTATGAAAAATTTAAAACACAGTTCCCAAAGCTTGAAAACTATAATGGCAAAGCCACTGCCTATGCTTCAAAGGTAGCCTTGCCAGTGATTGGAACTTTTACTGCAGAGATTAAGTCAAAGAGTGCAATGCTCACTACTACATTCCATGTTGTTAGGAATGCAAAGGAGTCTTTACTCAGTTACAAGACTTCAACCAAATTGGGGCTACTTCATCTTTCTAATGCTGTAGCAGTGGAATCTGCAAACAATGTTGATGCTATTGTTGCTGAATTTTCTGATCTATTTAAATCCATAGGTTGTTATACTGATAGCAAAGTACATCTGCATATCAACCCAGATGTAATTCCAGTTGCCCAACCACATCACCGACAACCATTCCATACTCGCAAGAAAGTCGATGCCGACTGGATAGGCTGATGGAACTAGATATCATTGAACCAGTAACAGGCCCAACACCATGGGTAAGCCCAATTGTCACTCCACCAAAGCCAAAGAATCCAGATGAGATACGCATTTGTGTGGACATGCGTGTTCCCTACAAGGCAATAATGCGTGAACGCCATCCTACACCCACTGTAGATGATATGATCTACCGCTTGAATGGTGCAACTGTATTCAGCAAGTTAGATTTAAACAAGGGCTATCATCAGCTTGAACTTGATGATGAGAGTCGCTTCATCACAACGTTTACGACACATCGAGGTCTGTATAGGTACAAGCGCCTGAGTTTTGCTATCAACAGTGCTGCCGAGGTATTCCAGCACATCATCAGCCAGGTATTGCAAGATATACCTAATGCTGACAACATGTCTGATGACATCATTGTTTATGGCCGTACCCAAGCTGAACACGACTAAGCTCTTCGTGCAACATTGCAACGCTTACGAGAAAAGAATTTGACGCTAAGCCGAGCAAAGTGTGAGTTCAATCAACATAAAATTGAATTCTTTGGACATGTACTTAGTGACAAAGGTCTGTCTCCAGATCCTAAGAAAGTTGCAGATATTAAGAATGCTGCACCTCCTTCAACGTCCACTGAAGTACATAGTTTTCTGGGAATGGCAAACTACTGTTCTCGCTTCATTCCAGATTTTGCTACCATCACGAAGCCTCTACGTGAGCTCCTGAAGAAAAATGCATCGTGGTACTGGAGCAATATCGAGAAAAATGCATTTGATGTTGTGAAAGATGCACTAGTAGAGAATGCGACTGCTGCGTACTTTGATCCATCAATGGACACTGAGCTAACAGTGGATGCTAGTCATGTTGGTTTAGGTGCTGTGTTAACCCAACACAAACCTGGTCAACCAGATTCCAGAGTAGTAATTGCCTACGCCAGCCGTTCTCTCACAGATGTTGAGCAACGATACAGTCAGACAGAGAAGGAAGCTCTTGCTCTTGTATGGGGCTGTGAACACTTCAATGTGTATCTGCTTGGTGCGCCCTTCACCACGATAGTCACTGACCACAAACCGTTGGAGACCATCTTCAATAATCCAAAGTCCAAACCACCAGCTCGCATTGAGAGATGGGCTCTTCGTCTGCAACCATACAACTTTATGGTGAAATACAAGCCGGGTGCAGGCAATCCCGCTGATTACATCAGTCGACATCCTGCCAACAGTTTCACCATCACCAAGCATCAGCAAGTTGCCGAGGAATATGTACACTCTGTAACCTGTGATGCAGTCCCTAAGGCTCTCACTCTTCATGAAATCCGTACTGCAACCCTAGAGGACCCAACTCTGCAAGCAACAGTGGATGCATTGACTAAGAAAAAGTTTCCACGCATCCCACCCTCAGGAGTTGACCAAGATGCATTCAAAGCACTTGAACGCATCCAGACAGAATTAAGTGTTACGCAACAACGCGACACCGTGCTGCGAGGTACTCGTATCGTCATTCCAGCTGTTCTCCAGCAACGTGCTCTGAAGCTTGCACATCAAGGACACCAAGGTCTTGTTAGGACCAAACAGCTGCTACGAGAAAAGGTGTGGTTTCCTGGCATTGATCGTCAAGCAAAGGATATGCATGATGCCTGTGTCCCTTGCCAAGCTGCAGTGGATACTTCAAGACCAACACCTCTACAACCTTCACCACTACCTGCTGCACCATGGACGGAAGTATCGATGGACTTCTGCGGACCGCAACCAACTGGGAGTACTTGATGGTAGTCATTGATGATCACTCACGTTATCCAGAAGTAGAAATCATCACTTCCACATCTGCAAAAGCTGTCATCCCGAAACTCGACAAGATCTTTTCAAACTTTGGCATTCCTGAAGTTGTCAAGACGGACAATGGACCGCCATTCAATGGACAAGACTTCGTCAACTTTTCTGAGCATATTGGATTCAAACACCACCGTGTGATGCCAATGCATCCTCAAGGGGCGTTATTCACAAAATATGCAAAAAATGAAAACTCGTTCAATTTCAATCAAACTTTTTTGACAAGTTGTATATGAAAAGGGTTTCATTTGGTCTAAGTCTCAGCATCGTAGCATAAATAGGAAGGATGAAAAAAATATTGAATTATGTGTCAAAAATTTTCAAAAATGGTCAAAAAAGATTATCAAACAAAAATGTCAACTGAAATCATGTCTATGACTCACAGGTATCACAATAGCATATATTAAAAACAAATTATAATTAGTTTTATTAACAAAACATTTAGTTAAAAAAAAAAAAGTCAAATTTCACTTTTTTTTTTTTTTTAATTTTATCTCTCTCTTTTGTTTATGGGCGATTTGCATGAAACTTATACACCTGACTGCACGTAAGCCTATCTGTAAGGGTGCTAATTTTGGAGGAAATTGGTTGATGTCAACTTCAGCCACAGAGGGCAACACCTTAGACTTTATTTTTTACTTACTTGAAAGTTTATGTTACTTGAACATGAATATCTTTTTCATTTTTATGCAATTTACATGAAACTTACACATTATATACAAATTTTATGTCTCTAAAATCGTTTGCAAATGTTTTTATCTTGAGTTCTTTATTGACTTTATAATAGCAATAAACATGATATATTTGCATAATTTTGGGGGGAACTTAGACTATTTGTATTAGGAAAACTAAAGACGTTTTCGAAAATCTTTTGCTAGAGATCCTTTATTATATGTTAATGTGTCAGAAAAGTGTCATAGAATGATTATATCTGAAAGGTGTAGTTGTAAATTTACACTTGAAAATGTGTAAAATTCGTTGAAAAAAATAAAAAATTAAAAATCTCCCATACTATTTAGGCTACAGTGCTGAAACTTCGAACAATTGTAGCCCTTTTCATATACAACTAGACAAAAATAATGGTTGACACTAAACAACAACTTTATGATACCCGAATAACGCCCCCTCAAGCAAATGGAGAAGTTGAGAGATTCATGCAACCTCTCATGAAAGCGGTACGCTGTGCTCATGCCGAAGGACGATCCTGGAAACAAGCTATGTATGCTTTTCTCAGGAACTACCGTGCAACACCGCATAGAACACTGGGCAAGTCACCTGGTGAACTTTTATTTGGACGTCCTATGAGAATCGCACTACCCGTCATGCCAGCCAAGGTAACGGATAAACGTCTCGCTCAGAAGGATGCACTAGCCAAAGGCAAAATGAAATAGCTCATGATCAACGTGCAAAGGAACAATTCATAAAGGTTGGAGATACTGTTCTCGTTAAAAAGAAAAAGAGGAAAGCTTGATATGCCGTATGATACAAAACCATATAAGAGATTAGTGTAAAAGGAACTATGGTAACAGCGAGTAATAGAGATCATAGTATAACACGTAATTGGCTTATTTCAAAGTGATTCCAACTAGTGTAGAAAATGATGAAGTGCAAAGTCGTGCAAAAGAAAAAGAAAAAATGAGTTATAACCCGACAAACAATTCATCAAGGGATATCTTGTATTAAAGGACTCTCGTCCTAAACGTCATGTTAAACGCCCTACACGATTTGATGATTAATTGTGTTCCTATGTAATGAAAAGTATTAACTTATTATGCTAAACTGAATTTAATATTGTTTGAATAATGCAGATATTTCATTCAATATTTTGTAACTTTGTATTACAGTTTCTTTCATGTTGTTTAACATTGCATATTTATTTTTAACATTGAAATCCTTTGTGGAAAAGATTAAGTTGTTTAAATTCTTTGTGTGCTTAATTAATGTTAAATGTATGCAGTATCTCTTGATATGTTAATAACTTACTTTGTGTCAATAACTTTGCTTTGTGCTACAAGCATGGTAGACATCCTGTATTCATTCTTTTTAAAGAAAAGGAGGGATGTCATGTTCACAGAAAATGGTACCATCCGTTTTCTATGTGTGGCGGAGCAGACGCCAGAGAGAAGGTAACAGAGCGTACAGGACGCCCGCCAAGCTTGGTAGCTACTAGTCATGTAGTTGTGTATATACGTAGTAAAGTCAGTAACTAAGCAATGACTTTATATCAACCCCACAACCAAGACTTCCTCAGTAACACACAAACACCACAGAGAGGTACACCACTTGAATGCTCGCTCCCTCAGTCATGTGGTGTATTTTGGACAGCAGTTTCGCTAATGTATGTATGTATGTGTGTTTTACTACGATAAATATGTAAGTGTCTTATGTTATGATAAATATGTAAGTGAGTTATGTTATGTTATGTCTACTAGGAATTGAATAAAAAAGTATAAAGAGAGAGAGAGAGAAGGATAATCTATTTTTTCACCCACTATGCTATCACCAGTCTCTGTATTAGAATTTGTAGGTAGTGATCATGTCTTCCCAAACTCTTCTGTCTGTCTTCCAGCGTGGTATGTCCTCTGTTGATCACATGTGGAATGGGATGGCAACTCTACATTATGTTATGTTATGGTATAAGAACGTTGAAGATTCTGTGGCATTGTCTTTCTATGATATTAATACTGATGTGAGCAGTGCCATACAGTCCTAATGGCATAAGACCAACCTAACGTCATTTTTTCAAATGGTATTTGATCATCAGACAGACAGAAAGAAGTTCAAAATTGACATTAGTCTCCCATCTTTTGGTGAGCTGTCCGTCTAAGTGAAAGGAAAAAAAAAAAAGATACGTGAACAGCGGCATCAGGAGAAAGGAAATGATGTTCTTTTCCTTTATTTAATGATCTGAATAGAGAGAGAGAGAGAGATTGATATTTTGGACTGCACAAAGTTGATGATTTCAGTGATACGTTACTCTACAAATATTACAGAGGCTTAAACTGTAGACAGTAATATTTTTTATGGAAGAGATGTAATGGAGATATTGTGTATGGTTAAACGTGGTTCACATTTCAATAATGATATTCGGTCAATGGACAGAAAGTTGATCTCCACATTATGTACTAAGTGCCTTGCTCACTCTATCAGTATAAGAGCGTTGAACATTCTGCGACATTGTCTTGCTATGATATTACGAGTCTACTGTTGCGCACAGTGCAATACAGTCCTAATGACATAGGACCAGGCTGATGTCATTTTTCAAAAAGAGTTTTGATCATCGGACAGAAAGAAGTTTTCCACGTTATGTAATGATAGTCATAACCCAGAGCTAACTATTTCACTATCGTCTCATCCGGTCTTATTCTCATCAATTGCTGTTTTACATTTGGATAATGTAGGTCTTAGAGCTAACTCTGAACTCTGGATAATGAACAAGTCAATATAATAATAGTAACGAGACTATGTCTTTCCACTAAACAAGCTTGTGCTAATATTTTTATTGTGTTTGGAATGTAAGGGCGAAACACAGATCGCATTTTCAATATTGTTATTCAGACATCAGACAGAAAGTTGCTCGTTACTCTTAAAATGATATTTGAGCAAAGACCGATGTTAGCTTATTGTTTACGTTACGTTACAAGATTATAAAGGGTAAGAGTGATGTAGCCGAAAATTGACATTAGTCTTCCATCCTCTGGTGAGCTGTCCGTCTAAGTGAAAGGAAAAAAGATACGTGAACAGTAGTATCAGGGGAAAGGAACAGATGTTACTTTTCCCCTATTTAATGATTTGAATAGAGCGGGAGAGAGAGAGAGAGAGAGAGAGAGAGAGAGGAGAGAGAGAGAGAGAGAGAGAGGGGAGAGAGAGAGAGAGAGAAAAGCATGTAGGTTAGTAACCAGTGACTGCTATGTGTATCCCATGCAGTTGTGTTTTACACAAAAATTATGATTTGTTATAATAATAATAAGACTGAAGACCACCTTATGACTCTCGCTACTCTCCAAAAAAAAAAAAATGCAATTTGGCAAAGAATGATATTACCATGTTGGTCATGTTGCTCACGTTACGATACAAGGTTACACATAATACTAAGGATTTGCACAGAAACGATGTGAGGGAGGTGGGGGCTATGGTTGATGGTAAGAGGGGAGGAGGGGCTGGGGGATCTGTTGGAGCGGTAATGACTCATTTAGCCTTGGTTACGTGTCAGTCTCCTGAAAGGGGGCTGCACACAAGGACTCTCTATTCTCCCAGGCTTGCATTTGGAAATTTGTATGTTGAGGTCCTGGCTCATCTTTGAGAATGAACAATGACACACTCAATGCTATGTACCGGTGTGAGCTGGGTCAGGAGTGAGTATGGTACGCAGTATTGCTGTCACTCTCAGCAGTGTGGTGGTGGTGTTGGTATGTGGTAGGTCCTGCTATGTGGATGGGGGGGGGGGAGGGGAGGGCGTGACTGACTATGAACGAGGCTGATGATGACATTCGCAACAGTTAGGCCTCAACCTTTGAAGAGGTAACTCATGTGATCATGTGGTGTCACTAGTCAGAGCTATGTGGTAGGTATAGCCCGCATATCCTTAGCGCTCTGGAAGCAGGGAGGGTACATAAAACTGTCATTCTTTAAGAAAAAATAATTACTCTACTTTCACATAAACCCTCCGACACCTGTTACCTCCATTTCCCCTCCCCCCTTCTCCCCAGACTCCTCCTGTAGACTTTGAATAAACGATTAAGGATGACGGACGTCATCCGCACTGGGGTGGAAATAGGATACATTTACTGTCACACAACCCA